>NC_143034.1:81166370-81466370 GCF_057628025.1 Oncorhynchus mykiss | reverse complement strand
AGTGCTAGTGACAGTGCTATATGGGGACAGTGCTTTATAGGGACAGTGCTATGTAGTTACAGTGCTAGTGACAGTGCTATATGGGGGCAGTACTATATAGGGACAGTGCTATATAGGGACAGTGCTATATGGGGACAGTGCTATATAGGGACAGTGCTAGTGACAGTGCTATATGGGGAAAGTGCTATATAGGGACAGTGCTATATGGGGACAGTGCTAGGGACAGTTCTATATAGGGGCAGTGCTAGTGACAGTGCTATATGGGGAAAGTGCTAGGGACAGTTCTAGGGACAGTGCTAGGGGCAGTTCTAGGGACAGTTCTAGGGACAGTGCTAGGGGCAGTTCTAGGGACAGTGCTTAGGGGCAGTTCTAGGGACAGTGCTAAAGACAGTTCTAGGGACAGTGCTAAAGACAGTTCTAGGGACAGTGCTAAAGACAGTTCTAGGGACAGTGCTAAAGGCAGTTCTAGGGACAGTGCTAGGGACAGTGCTAGGGACAGTTCTAGGGACAGTGCTAGGGGCAGTTCTAGGGACAGTGCTAAAGACAGTTCTAGGGACAGTGCTAGGGACAGTGCTTAGGGGCAGTTCTAGGGACAGTGCTAAAGACAGTTCTAGGGACAGTGCTAAAGACAGTTCTAGGGACAGTGCTAAAGACAGTTCTAGGGACAGTGCTAAAGGCAGTTCTAGGGACAGTGCTAGGGACAGTGCTAGGGACAGTTCTAGGGACAGTGCTAGGGGCAGTTCTAGGGACATTGCTAAAGACAGTTCTAGGGACAGTGCTAGTGCTGACTTAGTTCTCAGGCAAAACACTCTCTCTAGTCAGTTGAGAATGAGACGTGTGTAAAGGGGCTCATTCACCCAACCCTGATAATGCTAGATAACAGAATTGCCTGGACAAAACTGTGCTACATTATAAACATTATAAACATGTATTTCCCTTTCTTGTTGTTTGCTGATGTCTAATATATCTAATGCAAAACATGCAGTGTACAAATATATGCGTTAATGAATTGCCCATTCCATTCCATATACTTTAGTCTTAAACTCTGTAATGATTTGCATAGCAGAAGACTGGGCTAGATTGACTTTGGTTTCCCACCTTTTATGTATATATTACTGAATAATACACAGAATGGGGCAAACTGGTCCAGTTATGATGAATACATCCTTTGTGTCGTATGTTAATGTTTAATGTAGTCAAATAAAACATGTTCATCACCCATTGACTATTTTAGATTGTTGTTTTACAGACATGACCATTTTTACCTGAACAGAAAAACAGATACGTTCAAATGTTTATTCACATATTCTTCACTGGTGGTTCTAGACCGTTTCAACTGGGGGGGCCAAGCTGGGGCCAGTTGTACTGTTAGAGGGGCCTGTTACGTTAGACGTTATTGTTGTCATATCGTAATAATTATTTCATACTCCACATTTAAGGGGGCCACAAGGGGGTCCAAAATTGTTGTCAATTAGGCACATTTGGGCAGTCTTGATACAAAATTTGAAACAGAAATGCAATGGTTCATTGGATCAGTCCGAAACTTTGCACATACACCTCTGCCATCTAGTGGCCAAAATCAAAATTACACCTGGGCTGAATAATACATAATGAACTTTCTCTTGCATTTCACAGATGATGGTACAACATTTTTTTTTTAAAACAGTTGATCTAATGTGTTATATTCTCCTACATTCCTTTCACATTTCCACAAACTTCAAAGTGTTTTCTTACCAATAATATGCATATCGTTGCTTCAGGGCCTGAGCTACAGGCAGTTAGATTTGGGTATGTCATTTTAGGCGAAAAGGGGCCGAGGCTTTAACATTATTCCACTTTTCATGTAGACTCATTTTGTCCTGCTAAAAGCATAACCACTGATCAAGCAACATTATGGACTAAATGATTTAACTTAATTAAACATTGTATTCTGGTGTGTTTAAGTAGGATTCCTTATTCCGGGACGGATGGAAGTTATCTAAAATATGTAAGTTGAAGGAGCCATGGGAGAATGCGTTTACATTTTTATTAAATATCTGGGATTAAATTACAGATTTCTTACACTGAGAAATGTACGACATTTGCGGCAGAGGGAAAAAGTAATACATTGGATAATAATGTTATCTGGTTAATTGTATCTAAGAGTAGCATGTTCATTTAAGTAAACATATACATTGACGTTGTTGTTGTTTAAAACTTATGATTAATGATTTGAGGTAAAGGGGAATTATCATTAGGTTTAGTTTATAGTTCACTTTTGAGTTTCTGAATCGAAGTAGCATAGTGAATGCTAGTTAGGCGTTTTGTGTTCTTCTGGGAAAATTGATGTTTAGGTGTCTCACTTTTAGACGTTTCCTGGGATTATAATCTTGGGGAGAATGAGGCCATAAACGACCAAATTGAAAAAGCCCTGGAAGTTTTGATTAATTATTAAGGTTTGCAAATACATACACATACAACATTTGTTAGGACTATTTGTTTTAGTGCAAAGGTATTTTAAAGAGGCACGCTCACATATGGAACTTTATGAGTTTTTTTTTCATGAGTTTTAATTACACAAGTTAATTTTTTAGATTTTTAAGGATACAGGGTTCTTTATGTCTAATGTGGTATGGAACATGACTATAAAAGGGTGGTATGACCTATTGACCTTATCATGGCTATCTTTTGGGGTCTGATCAACCTCAGGGGAGAGCCATTTGTATACTGAATGTGTGGTCATTTGGGTTACTAGTTTTAAGGTCAATTAATTATAATGGAGTTTTAGTTTGGGGTTAGAATTATTGTTTGAATCACTGATGAGAAAGTGTTTCAGGATTCTGTTTTACAATATTAGCAGTGAAGTTTTTGAATTGGCTATTATTGATTTGGTATTACAACAGAAAATAATCCTATTTATCATTGAGAATAAATAGGGGGAGATAAAACATGGTCCTTTGAGGTTTGGACAGGACACCGTATTAAGCCAATAGGGCAAGAAATTACATAGAAAAATAAGTTTCAGTTCTTAGGGGTGATAAATTACTGTAGATAAGGTATTCCACACTATGCAACATATATTAAATTCATGTTATTTTTTATTTAATTTTTTTATTTCACCTTTATTTAACCAGGTAGGCTAGTTGAGAACAAGTTCTCATTTGCAACTGCGACCTGGCCAAGATAAAGCATAGCAGTATGAGCAGACAACACAGAGTTACACATGGAGTAAACAATTAACAAGTCAATAAGACAGTAGAAAACAAAGGGGGAGTCTATATACAATGTGTGCAAAAGGCATGAGGTAGGCGAATAATTACAATTTTGCTGATTAACACTGGAGTGATAAATGATCAGATGGTCATGTACAGGTAGAGATATTGGTGTGCAAAAGAGCAGACAAATAAAGAAATAAAAACAGTATGGGGATGAGGTAGGTGAAAATGGGTGGGCTATTTACCAATAGACTATGTACAGCTGCAGCGATCGGTTAGCTGCTCAGATAGCTGATGTTTGAAGTTGGTGAGGGAGATAAAAGTCTCCAACTTCAGCGATTTTTGCAATTCGTTCCAGTCACAGGCAGCAGAGTACTGGAACGAAAGGCGGCCAAATGAGGTGTTGGCTTTAGGGATGATCAGTGAGATACACCTGCTGGAGCGCGTGCTACGGATGGGTGTTGCCATCGTGACCAGTGAGCTGAGATAAGGCGGAGCTTTACCTAGCATGGACTTGTAGATGACCTGGAGCCAGTGGGTCTGGCGACGAATATGTAGCGAGGGCCAGCCGACTAGAGCATACAAGTCGCAGTGGTGGGTGGTATAAGGTGCTTTAGTGACAAATCGGATGGCACTGTGATAGACTGCATCCAGTTTGCTGAGTAGAGTGTTGGAAGCCATTTTGTAGATGACATCGCCGAAGTCGAGGATCGGTAGGATAGTCAGTTTTACTAGGGTAAGCTTGGCGGCGTGAGTGAAGGAGGCTTTGTTGCGGAATAGAAAGCCGACTCTTGATTTTTCTTTTTCGATTGGAGATGTTTGATATGAGTCTGGAAGGAGAGTTTGCAGTCTAGCCAGACACCTAGGTACTTATAGATGTCCACATATTCTAGGTCGGAACCATCCAGGGTGGTGATGCTAGGCGGGCATGCGGGTGCAGGCAGCGATCGGTTGAAAAGCATGCATTTGGTTTTACTAGCGTTTAAGAGCAGTCGGAGGCCACGGAAGGAGTGTTGTATGGCATTGAAGCTTGTTTGGAGGTTAGATAGCACAGTGTCCAATGACGGGCCGAAAGTATATAGAATGGTGTCGTCTGCGTAGAGGTGGATCAGGGAATCGCCCGCAGCAAGAGCAACATCATTGATGTATACAGAGAAAAGAGTCGGCCCGAGAATTGAACCCTGTGGCACCCCCATAGAGACTGCCAGAGGACCGGACAGCATGCCCTCCGATTTGACACACTGAACTCTGTCTGCAAAGTAATTGGTGAACCAGGCAAGGCAGTCATCCGAAAAACCGAGGCTACTGAGTCTGCCGATAAGAATATGGTGATTGACAGAGTCGAAAGCCTTGGCAAGGTCGATGAAGACGGCTGCACAGTACTGTCTTTTATCGATGGCGGTTATGATATCGTTTAGTACCTTGAGTGTGGCTGAGGTGCACCCGTGACCGGCTCGGAAACCAGATTGCACAGATAGATTGTCAGATAGAATACTGAGGATCTCTGAAGGAAAGAGCTTGTAAGTGTAGGAAGGATTTTGAATATGGTTAGCATTCATTGTGGCTTTGTTTGACTATTAGGAGGTTTTTCTTTAAATAGTATTACATTTGACAGGAATATATGACATCTGTGGTGATTTAGGATTATTGTAAGGATTAAGATAGATTGATTAAGGAAATGTAAGGACTTTAGAGATGGCCACTTATAGACACGTTTTTTCTCAAATCAATGATTTTAGATAAAGTCAAACAGTGAGACGCTTAGTGGCGTTTGAGAGATAGGAGAGAAAGGGGTTCCTGTTTAAATCGGTAAATATATATATTTAAGAACATATATAAATAGCACACATACTTCTTAAACTAGATAAGACACTTGACAGAGAATTGGTACATGATTGATATGAATGGATGCCCAAGGGGAAATTGGACATACATGATAATGTCATAATATAAGAATAATTTACAAATTCTATCTAAATCATTATTTAGGGTATATAAGGTTGTTACCTGGGCAGAGCCAGGTATCAAAAGGGGGATGGGTAAGTTAGTGGCCTATTGGATAATAAACTAATAATAAAAAATAAAAATAAATGTTTAGCTAACAAATAGTCATAGAAGTTAAAGATATAATCAGATAAAACATATAAGAAACTGTTTGTTAACCAAGCCTGTATGTCCAGGATTTTATGCATTACAGGTGAACTACAGGTGAAGTCACTCAATCCAGTCCCAGAGGCTTGTTGGGGGGACCATACCAAGGACTCCTGGTGACAGATAGCTGAAAGAGCTACCCGGATTCATATCGCACGGCGGGAGGGTAAGACACACTGACACTGTCGAACAATAAACAGTGTTCGAGAGGAGAACTGGAATTAACAGAATTCCGGGGGCCATCTCTCGAATGAAGAAAATCCTTCCTGTCTTTTCACCCCTGTTTTTGTTCATAGAAGTGAAGGTGTGTCTGGCTCTTGCTAGTGATCTGTTCTCGGGGAGAGCTGTTCGTCTGAGCTGTCTTATCATGGGTGCCATATTCCTGATACAGCACGTCCTACTTGAGTATGCGGAGAGTGGTAATTTGACCCATGGTTTAGACAATGAGGATTTTGTTCCAAAACAAGCATAAGAGATCCCTAGATCTGGGTAGACAGGAAGTTAGAGTAGAGGTTGGGAAGGATCTCTCAATGGAGTTTTATGTAGACCAAATGGGGTCTCTAACTACATGGCAGTCTAGGACTCTGAGCCATTATGGCATATATCGGTGCAGGTTCCCATATTGATCATGGACACAGGTCATAGCTCATTTGGAGAGAGAGGGCTATATGAATTCACTCACCCAGTATGGAAGAAGGTAGAGTATAGTGAAGGTGAAAGTTTTTGATTGTAATCAGGAGAGAGGGATGTATTGCATAAAGATACGCCTAACCCTTTAAACAAAAATGAAGGAGGATATGACCAGGTCTTGGTCGACACCCTAGTATGGTTCTGGGTAGAGGAGTTTAGGCCGGTATGGTAAAGCTGTTCACGAAAGCAGGAATGCCAGATAATGACAGTTGTATTGATTGCACTATTTATATCCCCAGGTTCCCCTTAAATCAAGACTTCCTCCCTTTACAGTGACCGGAGGAGATTATTACCGTTTGGCCCGGTACAGTACTCTTGGGAAATTATGTCAGGGCGAGGTTTTACTGGCAGATTGGACAGGATTATGCTCCCTTGTACATTTGGGAATGCCTTTCACACTCATTCAATACCGAGACATGAAGTATAGCCAGATGGGAGAAAAGAGCTACTCCATCCGGGTCTCTTGATGACAAAGTATACATTGATAACATTGGGGTTCCACGGGGGTGCCAGATATGTTCAAAGCAAGAAATCAGATCCTAGCAGGATTAGAGTTAAGTATTTCCGGGTAGTCTACTCTCAATAAGAACGTGGACTGGATTAATTATATTTATGATAATCAACAGAGCTTTAACAAGTATACCAGAGATGCTATTAAAGGTTTTGCAGAACAGACTGAAGCAACCAGCCTGATGGCTTGGCAGAATAGAATTGCATTAGATATGTTATTGGCAGAAAAGGAGAAGTATGCGTGATTTTCGGAACCATTTTTGTGCTAACATCCCAAATAACACAGCTCCGGACGAATCAGTGCCCGAAGCCTCAGCTGGTTTGACCACCCAGGCTCATCGGTTGGCAGAAAACTCTGGGGTGGATACTTCTCTGACTAATTGGTTTGATAGTATGTTCGGAAAATGGAAAAAAAATATTATGATCACTGTATTATGGGCTACATTCACCTGATGTGACTGTTTTAGTTTTATGGGGCTGTTGTCTAATTCCCTGTGTACGAGGCCTTATTTCCAGGACTCTGGAGAAATCGATGATAATAGATGGTGAGGTACCAGTGGATACCAGGTTCTGACCCGTGGAGTGCTGAATGCATGTCTACAGAAGTGGACGAATCTGGATCCTTCATTTGCGGGGAATTTATATTTGATGAGACCATTTTTGATGTTTAGGGAGGTTAGGTTGTATCTTGTTTCATTATTATACTGTTTTTTTTATGAAGATTGTAAAGAAAATCCTGATAAGAAGAGTTATGATTCTGATGTTGGCCTAAAAACAGTCAGTGTGAATGCAAGTAGTGGGTTATGTTTAGGTGATGTTTTGATAACAAGTAGTGGGTTATGTTTAGGTGATGTTTTGATAACAAGTAGTGGGTTATGTTTAGGTGATGTTTTGATAACAAGTAGTGGGTTATGTTTAGGGGATGTTTTGATGACAATAAATATTTCTAATAAAAATAGTAGTATGCTTTTTAATATTTTAATATAACTACATGTGTGATTGGATGTATAATATTTAATCAAAGGGTGGATATGTTAAGGGAATTTTTTATCAATAATGACTAATTATGTATACATTTCAATCAGGACTGACTAATCAGAATATTATGTTACTGTATATGTACTAATCAGAATACTATTATGTTACTGTATATGTACTAATCAGAATACTATTATGTTACTGTATATGTACTAATCAGAATACTATTATGTTACTGTATATGTACTAATCAGAATACTATTATGTTACTGTATATGTACTAATCAGAATACTATTATGTTACTGTATATGTACTAATCAGAATACTATTATGTTGCTGTATATGTACTAATCAGAATACTATTATGTTACTGTATATGTACTAATCAGAATACTATTATGTTACTGTATATGTACTAATCAGAATACTATTATGTTACTGTATGTGTACTAATCAGAATACTATTATGTTACTGTATCTGTACTAATCAGAATACTATTATGTTACTGTATATGTACTAATCAGAATACTATTATGTTACTGTATATGTACTAATCAGAATACTATTATGTTACTGTATGTGTACTAATCAGAATACTATTATGATACTGTATATGTACTAATCAGAATACTATTATGTTACTGTATATGTACTAATCAGAATACTATTATGTTACTGTATATGTACTAATCAGAATACTATTATGTTACTGTATGTGTACTAATCAGAATACTATTATGTTACTGTATCTGTACTAATCAGAATACTATTATGATACTGTATATGTACTAATCAGAATACTATTATGTTACTGTATATGTACTAATCAGAATACTATTATGTTACTGTATATGTACTAATCAGAATACTATTATGTTACTGTATGTGTACTAATCAGAATACTATTATGTTACTGTATCTGTACTAATCAGAATACTATTATGTTACTGTATATGTACTAATCAGAATACTATTATGTTACTGTATATGTACTAATCAGAATACTATTATGTTACTGTATGTGTACTAATCAGAATACTATTATGTTACTGTATCTGTACTAATCAGAATACTATTATGTTACTGTATATGTACTAATCAGAATACTATTATGTTACTGTATGTGTACTAATCAGAATACTATTATGTTACTGTATGTGTACTAATCAGAATACTATTTTGTTACTGTATATGTATGAATTTTCTTTTTAATCCTAGTGCTGAATATAATGTGTGTAAATATAATCAAGAATTAGAACAATGACTGTCTGTTCTTGGTAGAAATGAATGAACTATATCGCCAGTCTGGCTAGAATGCTTATCTTCACAAGCATGTCCTTGGCTCGGTCGTATCTTAATAGGGTGAGACGATGTGAGACCCATACAGCCTTAGTACTAGAACGGAGATGGCACGGGTTGGTACTGAAACTAATGACCTCATTTTAAGTGTATAACCTGTGGTAAAATATGTAAGGAGCAGTACTATCGTGAATAAAATCTGCTGTTTGACTTTGAGACTGGGCTCTGTCCATTTTATACAAATAAGGGTCATACAAATCCTTATGAATTGACAGAGTGTTTAATTTTAATTGGGTATTAAAGAGAGGAATATAACTCCTGCAACATTTGGTCCTTCGAACCTGGATCTAAATATCCGTCCCTGCCATCTGGAGGTCGTACGCCGGAAAAATCGTGCACGAGCGGGTCTGGTCCCGTTATTTAAGACCTGGCCTCTGAATTGAGGGTAAAGACCAAGCCGGTGTACACCCCAGACCGACAGGGAAGGTGACTAGATCCAACGAACAGTGCTTTTCCGAGTCGGCGGCAGGTCAGTAGCCTTTATTCTCGAATTTGGGAGGAATTATTTGGGATATTTTTGATTGAATGTTCTAAAGGAATTTGGATTTAATCAATGATAGGTGCTTGAATATTCTGAACAAATACACTGGGTTTCTAATTTGCGTTTTAACCAAAATCGATAGGAAGGAAGAAACGGGACTCGTGGTAAGGTGCACTACCATACATAAACTAGAGCATAATAAATCCTGGTTTTGCAAGCCAGAAGGTTATTAAGGAGAGATATAGTACGCATTGGGGAATTAGGACTCTTGTTCCGTACAAATAGGATAGCCATTAATTCAAAAAACATACCTAAATAAAGTTTTAACCTGAGTAGTCTATCTGTAAATGGGAAGTAGTCTGACTATCAAGAAGTAGCAGATAGATATATTAAAACAGTGTATAAAGTGCTGATCCAATGAGGTGTGGTGGTAGACCCATGGATCCTAACAGTGTATAAAGTGCTGATCCAATGAGGTGTGGTGGTAGACCCATGGATCCTAACAGTGTATAAAGTGCTGATCCAATGAGGTTGTAGACCCATGAATCCTAACAGTGTATAAAGTGCTGATCCAATGAGGTTGTAGACATCTTAGTTCCAACATCTTTTTAGCTGCTGTCAAACCTGACATGAAAGGTATTTTCTGTAATGATAGTGGTGAATGATCATTAAGTGATAACAGTTTGGGGGAACAAGGTGTGATGACATCCACTACAGCAGATAAGACAGAGGGAACCTCTTTCCAAAACATGTCCCCTGGTCACTCCCAGTACATATGATTAAAGGAGCCCAAGGCACCTTGATTACATAGATCACACAGAGGAGAGGTTATGATTTTCATTAAATGTTTTCTAGATGGAAGGTATATGCACGAGATTACAATGTATCAGCTGGTGATTAGGATTGTTAGATGAACCCACTACGTTCCTGATGAACTCAACTGGTTGAGCCTGTTCAGCAGCTAGTTCCATGGACACAGTGATTTCAATGTCCTTCACCAAGGTCAGATGACTTTCAGTCAACAGTCACTTTGGTGTATCTTCACTCCGTAGCCCACATTCTAGTCTGTCTCTTATGATGTCATTTAGAACACCATTCAACTCACAGTGTTCTGATAGTTTCTTTACTGCAGCAGCAAACATTGGTACTGATTCTCCCTCTTCCTGATGTCTCCTGTGGAACCTGAACCTTTCAGCATTAACTAGTGGTTCTGGTGAAACATGTCCTTTAAGTATCTCCACAACATCCACATACGCCTTGTTACCTGTTGTCTGGATGTAACAGGCTGCCTAGTAAATTACATGTCTTTGGCCCCATTACACTAAAAACTGTAAGCACAGTGTTGTCATCATCAATGTAATTTACAAGAACAGAATATTCAAACCGTTCTGTATATGAGGTCCACTGCTCAATGGTTTCATTAAACTGTCCAATGTTTCCAACAATTCCAGCCATTTTTCATTTCTAAATAGGCTCATGATTGTCACTCACTTCAATATTGTCCTCAACCACATCAATATTTTCCTCAGTCACATGATCTTCATTCACTTCACTCATTGACGTTTCCTCCTCAAGTTCGCTCATTTAGCAGTTTTTATTTCCAAAGTTCGTCTTCACAGTTGAATAAATGTCCCTTCCTTTAATCAATATATATTCCTCCTTTTTTAACTTATTTGGGGTAGGGGGCAGTATTTTCACCTCCGGATGAAAAGCGTGCCCAGAGTAAACTGCCTGGAATATTTATGATGTAATTTTGTATTTCTGTTGACTCCAACATGGAGGAGAAATGTTGTTTATATCTGAGCGCCGTCTCAGATTATTGTATGGTTTGCTTTTTCCGTAAGTAAAAAAAAAAATCTGACACAGCGGTTGCATTAAAGAGAAGTATAATTCTCATAACACTTGTATCTTATATTAAAGTTTATGATGAATATTTCTGTAAATTGATGTGGCTCTCTGAAAAATCACTGAATGTTTTGGAAGCAAAACATTACTGAGCGTAAAGCGCCAATGTAAACTGAGATTTTTGGATATAAATATGCACCTTATCGAACAAAACATACATGTATTGTGTAACATGAAGTCCTATGAGTGTCATCTGATGAAGATCATCAAAGGTTAGTGATTCATTTGATCTCTATTTCTGCTTTTTGTGACTCCTCTCTTTGGCTGGAAAAATGGCTGTGTTTTTTGTGAGTAGGTGCTGACCTAACATAATCGCATGGTGTGCTTTCGTCGTAAAGCCTTTTTGAAATCGGACACTGTGTTGGAATTAACAACAAGTTTAGCTTTAAAATGGCGTATAATACTTGTATGGTTGAGGAATTTTAATTATGAGATTTCTGTTGTTTGAATTTGGCGCCCTGCACTTTCACTGGATGTTGGTCAGGTGGGACATTAGTCCCACATACCCTAGAGAGGTAATCAAGTTGTTTTCCAGATCTGGCATACGTCTCGGGTCCTTTTCCATGACAATGTTAAATCTCTCTCTTAGCTAGCTCAACTCTGCACTTGCCTCTGCTAGTAAATCACTGTGTTAACATTAGCCTAGACTGAACCACAGAAAATAACAGTTTTAAACAATTGTAAAAACCAACTTCTTCCAGACAGAATAGTTCCTGTAGATTCAGACTTATCACCAATCTGTTGTTATGTTTTGTGGGTTTCATAACCACGTCTGTATAACAATTCAATAATGATGAGACGGGAGACAGGAATCAGTTCAACCATTTATCTGGAACGTGATCATCTCAACACATACAAACCCCCATGATGCTCTGTGGCACAACCCCAATATACAACAATACATCAAAAAATTAATAAATGGAGACTAAACAAAACTTAAGAGGATTTAAATGTTTAGTTGTAGAAAGTAGGGCCATGGGACAGGGTCAGGAAGGTCAGTATGTTTGATACCTGGTTACAGAGGTGACATAACAAGCATAAGGTCCATTATAACACAGTGAAGTGGGGCCATGGGACAGGGTCAGAAAGGTCAGGATGTTTGATACCTGGTTACAGAGGTGACATAACAAGCATAAGGTTCATTATAACACAGTGAAGTAGAGGTGGGAGCTAAAAGCAGACATGGACAGTGAGACGTTGTGTGGAGGTCAGGGGTCAAACACTAGATCAGGACAGGTAGAAATGGCAAGGCTGGAAATAGACAGACACATTCTGATCATGGCTCAGACCTGACCTGAGACACCCAATCAGAAGATGCCATAACAAAGTCCTGACCTGAGACACCCAATCAGAAGATGTCATAACAAAGTCCTGACCTGAGACACCCAATCAGAAGATGTCATAACAAAGTCCTGACCTGAGACACCCAATCAGAAGATGCCATAACAAAGTAATGGCCTGAGACACCCAATCAGAAGATGCCATAACAAAGTCCTGGCCAGTAGGCTTTATGGGATTTCCTTTCATCAAAACCCAGAACATTTAAATGAGGCATCTGTCAATAAAAAGTTACTTTAGAGCTTTAGTTGTTGTGTCCAGTGTGTGTGTCACTGACAGAGGAACACTGATTCACCATCATCCCAAACCCAAAACCCTGGATAGAGGGGCTCAGTGAATGTGGAGGTGAATGTGTTCAGGTGGGTCAGTGTGTCAGAGGAGGCTCTATAGAAGGACAGAGTTCACGCTGGCCAGTCCAGATACACTCCTACTCTGTGGGGGCTGGAGGGGCAGACGTCTATGGTAGTGGGTTTATTATTGTGACAGGCAGAGTAACTGTTGTCAGAGCAGAACAGACCTCAAATCTCTCTGGGTGATCAGGATACGGCTGCTCCTCCGTCCTACATGTCACCTTTCTGTTCTCCTCAGACAGAGAGAGGTGGCTGTTTACTGTGTTTAGGTTCAGGGTGAGATCACAGACATCTGATGGATGAGAACAGAGAGAGCAGAGAACAGAAAGAGCGAGCAGAAAGAGAGAGAGCAGAGAGAACTCTGTTGCTATAGTGACCCTGCATCACAACACTCTGTTGCTATAGTAACCCTGCATCACAAAACTCTGTTGTACTAATTGTACAATTTGTTTAATTCATTTTCACATATTTAATTGTTTTGTATTTCATTTCATATTTGTTTCATGTTTCAACCAGTCGCAGGTGAACATCAACCTGACAGAGGAAACGTTAAATCAAATCCCTCCGAAGATGGTGCCTCTTCCTGTTCGGGCGGCGCTCGGCGGTCGTCTACTAGCTGATCCCCTTTTCTGTTTCATTTAGTTTAGTTGCACCTGTTTGTTGTTTGGGTTTTGGGCTGTTTAAACCCCGTCGGCCCGCTGGCTTTTCTGTTCATGTGGATTATTGTGGATTCCGTTTTTCCGGACAGTTCCGTCCTGTTTGTTGGGTTGCGCCCTTGTGTTTGGCCGTTACTCTGTTCTTGGAATAAAGATCCACGTTTTGAACTACCCTGCTCTCTGCCCCTGACTCCTCCACCCAGAAGATCCACGTTTTGAACTACCCTGCTCTCTGCCTGACTCCTCCACCCAGAAGATCCACGTTTTGAACTACCCTGCTCTCTGCGCCTGACTCCTCCACCCAGAAGATCCACGTTTTGAACCCTGCACTCTGCGCCTGACTCCTCCACCCAGAAGATCCACGTTTTGAACCCTGCTCTCTGCCTGACTCCTCCACCCAGAAGCCTTTACAATTACAAAATTGTTTTCATAATTAACAGGTTTTTTCTTGTTTCAAGTCTGTTTTATTATGAAAAGTACAATATATCCTTGTATACTTGTACAACTATGGAGCGTATGTCCATATATAATTATACAACTATGGAGTGTATGTCCAGATATAATTATACAACTATGGAGAGTATGTCCATATATAATTATACAACTATGGAGTGTATGTCCATATATAATTATACAACTATGGAGCGTATGTCCAGATATAATTATATAACTATGGAGCGTATGTCCATATATAATTATACAACTATGGAGCGTAGGTCCATATATAATTATACAACTATGGAGCGTAGGTCCATATATAATTATACAACTATGGAGCGTATGTCCATATATAATTATACAACTATGGAGCGTAGGTCCATATATAATTATATATAATTGTACAAATGATCACATTGGTATTTTAACGGTGTTATTGTAATAAGTCCTGGGTCAAGGTCCTCACAATTTTAGGAAGACGTGTGTGTGTGTGTGTGTGTGTGTTTGAGTGTGTGTCCAGTGTGTGTGTGTGTCCTGTGTGTGTGTTTGTGTCCTGTGTGAGTATGTGTCCTGTGTGTGTGTCCAGTGTGTGTTTGTCCAGTGTGTGTGTGTCCAGTGTGTGTGTGTGTCCAGTGTGTGTCTGTGTCCAGTGTGTGTCTGTGTCCAGTGTGCGTGTGTGTGTGTCCAGTGTGTGTGTCCAGTGTGTGTGTGTGTGTGTGTGTCCAGTGTGTGTGTGTGTCCAGTGTGTGTGTGTGTGTCCAGTGTGTGTGTGTCCTGTATGGAACCATCGTACGTCTGTTCTTGACCTCTCCTCTGTGAGTTCAGGGTATTTGAGATGGGAGTATCTAGAAAGGTACCTCTCCTCCGTGAGTTCAGGGTATTTGTGATGAGAGTATCTAGAAGGGTACCCCTCCTCTGTGAGTTCAGGGTATTTGTGATGAGAGTATCTAGAAGGGTACCTCTCCACTGTGAGTTCAGGGTATTTGAGATGGGACTATCTAGAAAGGTACCTCTCCTCCGTGAGTTCAGGGTATTTGAGATGGGAGTATCTAGAAGGGTACCTCTCCTCCGTGAGTTCAGGGTATTTGAGATGGGAGTATCTAGAAGGGTACCTCTCCTCCGTGAGTTCAGGGTATTTGAGATGGGAGTATGTAGAAGGGTACCTCTCCTCCGTGAGTTCAGGGTATTTGAGATGGGAGTGTCTAGAAGGGTACCTCTCCTCTGTGAGTTCAGGGTATTTGAGATGGGAGTATGTAGAAGGGTACCTCTCCTCCGTGAGTTCAGGGTATTTGAGATGGGAGTATCTAGAAGGGTACCTCTCCTCTGTGAGTTCAGGGTATTTGTGATGAGAGTATCTAGAAGGGTACCTCTCCTCCGTGAGTTCATCAGGGTATTTGTGATGGGAGTATGTAGAAGGGTACCTCTCCTCCGTGAGTTCAGGGTATTTGTGATGAGAGTATCTAGAAGGGTACCTCTCCTCCGTGAGTTCATCAGGGTATTTGTGATGGGAGTATCTAGAAGGGTACCTCTCCTCCGTGAGTTCAGGGTATTTGTGATGGGAGTATCTAGAAGGGTACCTCTCCTCTGTGAGTTCAGGGTATTTGAGATGGGAGAGAATTGATCTGGATCTTTCAAGTTAAAAGGCACTTTGTAACCTTTCTGTGGTTTGTCATGTCGACTAGGGGATCTTTGCTATAAAATATCTCAGTTGCTATTTTATTGTATTCATTTATACTTATACTATATGATATTATTTACACACTGAACTGATCTGAGGATCAAAGAGATGAAGCTCATATTATTAAAATATGTAGTTTAAGTATAACTCTGACTGGGGTAAACTCTCAGCATTTGGTTTATCCAGTGTGTGTCCAGTGTGTGTGTGTGTCCAGTGTGTGTGTGTGTGTGTGTCCAGTGTGTGTATGTGTGTGTGTGTGTGTGTGTTCAGTGTGTGTGCATGTGTGTGTCCAGCAGGTGTGTGGGTCCAGTGTGTGTGTGTGTGTGTGTCCAGTGTGTGTGTGTGTGTGTGTGTCAAGTGTGTGTCTGAGTCCAGTGTGAGTGTGTTTGGGTCCAGTGTGTGTCTGAGTCCAGCGTGAGTGTGTGTTGGTCTAATATGTGTGTGTGTTTGTCTAGTGTGTGTGTGTGTTTGTCCAGTGTGTGTGTGTGTGTGTGTGTGTGTGTGTGTGTGTGTGTGAATTCAGTCTGTTTGGGTGTGTCCAGTGTGTGTGTGTGTCCAGTGTGTGTGTTTGTCCAGTGTGTGTGTTTGTCCAGTGTGTGTGTGTCCAGGTTGTATGTGTGTGTCTGTGTCCAGTGTGTGTGTGTGTCCACTGTGTATGTGTGTGTGTGTGTCCCCAGTGTGTATGTGTGTGTGTCCAGTGTGTATGTGTGTGTCCAGTGTGTGTGTATGTGTGTGTCTGTGTCCAGTGTGAGTGTGTGTGACATGTTAGTCCAGTACGTGTGTGTGTCCAGTCTGTGTGTGTGTCCAGTGTGTATGTGTGTCCAGCGTGTGTGTGTTCACTGACAGAGGGACACTGAGTCGCCATCCCACAAAACCCTAAACAATGTGTGTGTGTGTGTGTATGTATGTGTCCAATGTTTGTGTGTGTGTATCACTGTTAACATGGTAATTATTTACAGGGACACTGAGGAGTCCAGTGTGTGTGTGTGTGTGTGTGTGTGTGTGTGTCATTGTGTGTGTGTGTGAGAAAGAGTCCAGTGTGTGTGTAAGTCCAGTGTGTGTCTGTGTCATTGTGTGTGTGTGTGTGAGAAAGAGTCTAGTGTGTGTGTGTGTCAGGTTATTATTGACAGAGACAGTGTGTGTGTGTTCAGTGTGTGTGTGTATCACAGGGACACTGAGGCACCATCACCCCAAAGCCTAAACCCTGGATAGAGGGGCTCAGTGAATGTGGAGGTGAATGTGTACAGGTGGGTCAGTGTGTCAGAGGAGGCTCTATAGAAGGACAGAGTTCCAGCTGGCCAGTCCAGATACACTCCTACTCTGTGGGAGCTGGAGGAGGGGACGTCTATGGTAGTGGGATTATTATTGTGACAGGCAATGTAACTGTTGTCAGAGCAGAACAGAGTCCAGGACTTGTCATTGTATCCAAGACAACCACCCCTTCCTCTCCTGTTGATTCCTTTATATGTCACTCCTATATCAGCCCCCCTTCTCCCTGTCCACACTTCCTCTCCCCTCCCACTCCACTCTACCTCCCAGTAACAGCGCCCAGTCAGACCCTCTCTACACAGCACCTGTCTACAGTCCTCAAATCTCTCTGGGTGATCAGGATACGGCTGCTTCTCTCTCCTACATGTCACCTTTCTGTTCTCCTCAGACAGAGAGAGGTGTCTGTTTACTGTGTTTAGGTCCAGTGTGAGATCACAGACATCTGATGGATGAAACCAGACACAATATTAGAAATCATCATCATTCACATTAGAATGTTAACTCACTTTTCACTAATTCATTTAATGTAGATGTTTCTAGGTATCAAAAGGAGAAGTTAAGGTAACTTGAGACTTGTTGAATGATCATATGTTATACTGTATGGTAATATAAAACACACTTATTCCTATTAATTACACACACACACACACACACACACACACACACACACACACAGTCAAAGCAACTCTTTGTAAACTTTGGTGTCCCTGATTTCTGCTTCTGTAGAACTACAGCTGATATTTAATATGACCAAGTAAGTCATGATGGTGGTCTTTGACTTTGACTTAACTTGAATTAAGACTTATTCTTAGTCATATTCTTCACAGCTGTCAACACTCACATTTTCTAAGCCCAGGTTTCATTCTGTTCTCTCCACCATGTTCCACACTGTAGCGGTAAGCAGAAGAACAGACAGTCATTGAGGGATACACCTGAACTCTCACACACACACACACACACACACACACACACACACACACACACACACACACAGTCAGCATATAACTTTGTCCAAGTGTTGATAAGAATGTTTGTCTTAACTAGCCTGATAAGTCAACATGTCTGATATGAACATTGACATAAACCCTCTACATACTTGAGTTTCTCCAGTCTGCAGTGTGGATCCTCCAGTCCAGCAGAGAGCAGTCTGACTCCTGAGTCTCCTGGGTGATTGTAGCTCAGGTCCAGCTCTCTCAGGTGTGAGGGGTTTGACCTCAGAGCTGAGACCAGAGAAGCACAGCCTTCCTCTGTGACTAGACAGCCTGACAGCCTGCAAAGAGTCAAATCATATTAAAATCACACTGATATTCTTTGGTGGTGAAAATAGTGGCAGTATATTTTTTCAACATATTCCATATATATTCGTAAATTAGTGTATCATCATAAAAAATGACAAATGATCAAAATAATAATTTCCTGCAGATAGAAACATGTATAGTACAAATATTATAGTAGACTGACCAGACCAGTTTAAAAAGCAGTATCAGTCAGAAGACAGACAGTGAGGAATCAGATTTAGATTGTATTGAGTATACAGTCCACACCATATCTATTTAGACAGTGAGGTATCAGATTTAGATTGTATTGAGTATACAGTCCACACCATATCTATTTAGACAGTGAGGTATCAGATTTAGATTGTATTGAGTATACAGTCCACACCATATCTATTTAGACAGTGAGGTATCAGATTTAGATTGTATTGAGTATACAGTCCACACCATATCTATTTAGACAGAGTGAGAGAGTTACAGAGGCTACAACAAAGCATGCTAAACTCTCACCATTACCAATAACAGAGGCTACAACAAAACATGCTAAACTCTCACCATTACCAATAACAGAGGCTACAACAAAACATGCTAAACTCTCACCATTACCAATAACAGAGGCTACAACTAAACATACTAACCTCTCACCATTACCAATAACAGAGGCTACAACAACACATGCTAACCTCTCACCATTACCAACAACAGAGGCTACAACAAAACATGCTAACCTCTCACCATTACCAATAACAGAGGCTACAACTGAACATACTAACCTCTCACCATTACCAATAACAGAGGCTACAACAAAACATGCTAACCTCTCACCATTACCAAAAACAGAGGATACAACAAAACATGCTAACCTCTCACCATTACCAATAACAGAGGCTACAACTGAACATACTAACCTCTCACCATTACCAATAACAGAGGCTACAACAAAACATGCTAACCTCTCACCATTACCAACAACAGAGGATACAACAAAACATGCTAACCTCTCACCATTACCAATAACAGAGGCTACAACAAAACATGCTAACCTCTCACCATTACCAACAACAGAGGATACAACAAAACATGCTAACCTCTCACCATTACCAATAACAGAGGCTACAACTGAACATACTAACCTCTCACCATTACCAATAACAGAGGCTACAACAAAACATGCTAACCTCTCACCATTACCAACAACAGAGGATACAACAAAACATGCTAACCTCTCACCATTACCAATAACAGAGGCTACAACAAAACATGCTAACCTCTCACCATTACCAATAACAGAGACTACAACAAAACATGCTAACCTCTCACCATTACCAATAACAGAGACTACAACAAAACATGCTAACCTCTCACCATTACCAATAACAGAGGCTACAACAAAACATGCTAACCTCTCACCATTACCAACAACAGAGGATACAACAAAACATGCTAACCTCTCACCATTACCAATAACAGAGGCTACAACAACACATGCTAACCTCTCACCATTACCAATAACAGAGGCTACAACAAAACATGCTAACCTCTCACCATTACCAATAACAGAGGATACAACAAAACATGCTAACCTCTCACCATTACCAGTAACAGAGGCTACAACAAAACATGCTAACCTCTCACCATTACCAATAACAGAGGGGGTCTGATCTTTGTGCCTCTGTAACTTTCTCATTCATCATTATTCTCGATTCATTCATGATTATTCATAATCATGGTAGCATCCACATGAATGTAGAAAACATCTTCTATTCTTACTGACAATACAAGTGAAGTGACTCCAAAATGACAGGACATTATTCACCATTCAGTTTCTATTAGGAAAACATCTAAAACACAACCAAGACAAACTGCAAATGAATTCAACAAGTTTGTAGAATCACAAGATTAATGTAATCACTGGAGGCATGGAATATGGGACCAAATACTAAACTTACAACTACTTTAATACAATATATGTGGATATAACCGAATAATTACGACTTTTCAAATGGGAGAACTACATACATAAAGTGCTTTCATATCTGATAATACTGACCTCAGAGTCTCCAGTTTACAGTGGGGATTCCCCAGTCCAGCAGAGAGCAGCTTCACTCCTGAATCCTTCAGGTCATTGTTACTCAGGTCCAGCTCTCTCAGGTGTGAGGGGTTTGACTCCAGAACTGAGACCAGAGAAGCACAGCCTTCCTCTGTCACTCCACAGCCTGACAGCCTGACAAAGAGATCATCATGACTTAACAAACACACTGTTCATTTAACACCAGTAGTGTAGAAGGACAATGGTAGATGCATTTGGTTTATTCTCTCAAACAACATATAGATTCTTCCGTCTCCTAGAATTGTATGGTCATATTGGTATACTAATGTGAAAATCAATGAATTTATTCAATATGTTTTTCAAAATAATATATTATACATATTATAATACATATTTTTCTCTGAACTGAATATTTATTCCTGATGATTAGTTCTTAAATGTAATTTTATTTACTCACAGAACAGCTCTGGAGGCTTTGACCACTGGCAGCAGCCTCAGAAGACCTTCCTCTGATCTGGAGTATTTCTTCAGGTCAAACACGTCCAGATCCTTTTCTGAAGTCAGCAACACAAAGACCAGAGCTGACCACTGTGCAGGTGACAGGTTGGGTTTTGAGAGACTTCCTGATCTCAGGAAGCTTTGGATCTCCTCCACTAGAGAATGGTCATTCAGTTCATTCAGACAGTGGAACAGATTGATGCTCCTCTCTGGAGAGGGATTCTCCCTGATCTTCTCCTTGATGTACTTGACTGTTTCTTCATGGCTCTGTGAGCTGCTTGTCTTTGTCAGTAGACCTCGTAAGTGCTTCTGATTGGACTCCAGTGAGAGGCCCAGAAGGAAGCGGAGGAAAAGGTCCAGGTTTCCCGTCTCACTTTGTAAGGCTTTATCCACAGCACTCTTGTAGAAAGTAACTTCAGTAACTTTAGGCTTCTCTCTGAAGAGCGACAAAAAGTATCTGAACATTGATTGAGGTTCGTCCATTAGATTCTCATTGTTGTTGATGAATGAGAGGAACACATATACAGCAGCCAGAAACTCCTGAATGCTCAGATGTACGAAGCAGTACACCTTGTCCTGGTACAGCCCACATTCCTCTTTAAAGAGCTGTGTGCACAATCCTGAGTACACTGAGGCTTCATTAACATCAACGCCAGACTCTTTCAGGTCTTCTTCATAGAAAATCAGATTGCCCTTCACAAGCTGTTGAAAAGCCAGTTTTCCCAGTGACAGAATGCTATCTTTATTCCAGTGTGGACCTGTATCTTCTTTCCCAAGATACTTTTCATTCTTCTGTTTGGTATGAAACACCACAAGGTGTGTGTACATCTCAGTCAGAGTCTTGGGCATCTCTTCTCTCTTCTGTTCCAGCATGTGTTCAAGGACTGTTGCAGAAATCCAACAGAAGACTGGAATGTGGCACATGATGTGGAGGCTCCTTGATGTCTTTATGTGTGAGATGATTCTGCTGGCCAGGTCCTCATCACTGAATCTCTTCCTGAAGTACTCCTCCTTCTGTGGGTCATTGAACCCTCGTACCTCTGTCACCTGGTCAACACACCCTGAAGGGATCTTATTGGCTGCTGCAGGTCGGGTAGTTATCCAGAGGAGAGCAGAGGGAAGCAGATTTCCCTTGATGAGATTTGTCAGCAGAACATCCACTGAGGTTGACTCTGTGACGTCCCAACAGATCTTGTTCTTCTGGAAGTCTAGGGGCAGTCGGCACTCATCCAGACCATCAAAGATGAACAGAACTTTGTACTTGTTGTAGTTGGAGATTCTTGATTGTTTGGTTTCCATTGAGAAGTGATTGAGAAGTTCAATGAAAGTGTGTTTGTCCTCTTTCATCAAATTCAGCTCCCGAAAAGGGAATGAAAATACAAATTGGACATCCTGATTTGCTTTTCCTTCAGCCCAGTCCAGAATGAACTTCTGCACAGAGACTGTTTTTCCAATGCCAGCGACTCCCTTTGTCTGCACAGTTCTGATAAGTTTGTCTGGTCCAGTTAAGGTTTTGAAGATGTCGTTACATTTGATTGCAGTCTCTGGTCTTGCTTGTTTCCTGATTGTTGTCTCAATCTGTCTCAGTTCATGTTCATTATTGACCTCTCCTGTTCCACCCTCTGTGATGTAGAGCTCTGTGTAGATATTATTGAGAAGTGTTGGGTTTCCTTGTTTAGCGATCCCCTCAAATACACATTGAAACTTCTTCTTTAGATTAGATTTGAGTTCACGTTGGCAAATCACAGCAAGCTCATCTGAATGAATAAATAACACAGAGGATAATAATATTACGTCTGTTTTAATGTCTACAGTATTGTAGGGTTGTTATAAAGTTTTACATTATAATAATTTATTCTCTTAACTGACTGTATAAATGTGTAAATGTTGTCATAATGCATTACAGACTGGTGTGACTGATTAATATTATTATTGGTATTATTGATGGTATTATTAATGTTGTCTCTCTCTCTCTAAATGAATCACCACAACACATCCCTGCTGCTACTTGATGAGGTCACTAGGTGTTGTGTTAAGGCTGCTACAATATCATTGAGTTACACAGCTACTTTAGCTGTACTTTAGCTACATATTTTAAATGTTAAGAAACAGCATTCAACATGAGGCAGACAGCTCTTACATTTCTCCAGTGTGTCAGCAAGCTCCTTCTGGTTCATTTTCCTCAGGATGTGCAGTGTGATCTTCAGAGCCCCCTCTCTGGCACTGCTCTCCTGCTTCTCATCTTCAGCATCCACCACTTCATTATCCTGCTTCTGACTCTCAAAGCCTTCTGGGAGTTCTGGACTAAGAATCCTCTTGAACATCTTCATCTCGTTCTTCACAAATGTCATAATTTTCTCTTCAAGCATCTGAAATAAATAAAGTAAATAAGTTAAGCAAGAGAAGAAATGCTTTCTCATTAACACATTAATGAATGATTGACAGATCAACTTTACTTGAGGTAAACAAAAAACACATGTACATAACAGGACCACATACACTGAATATGGAGTCCAGGAGGTCTGTTTGATGACTCTGGGAAGACTGACCACTGAGAATCTCTGACTCTGATCTCCCCTGTTGGTTTCTGTGGACAAAACATGAGATTACATCTCCTCATCCAGGGAGTACACACACACACACACACACACAAAGGGAGGGAGGGAATGTTGTGTTTGTTTAATATTGTTTTAGGACTATGAAATTGGCCAAAATTATTAGCCTATGGATTATGAAAACAACAACAATAAATGGGAAAATGGGAGAGGAGAAATGACTAGAGACAGTGTTGTTTAACTCACTGACCAGGACCCATGAGTTCTTCTTACCTTTGTTCAGTAGAAAAGTCTCCCTCTCTAAAGTTTATAGGTTGATCCATAGACCGGTCACTCTTCATGGACACACAGCTGGGAACAGGGGAGGCTGGTCTCTCCTGCTGGATTGGTCTTCAACACAACAGAGACAAACATGACATCCCTCATCTACTCTGAGCTCAGATGGGGAAACAGAAGAAGAGTTTCACAAATAGAACCGACTTCAAGACGCTCGTTGCAGCGCGCGAGCAGTGTGTCATTTTTAATAACGAGATTAATTTAGCGACGCGAGCGTTGTAGTCAGTCTGTCAGCCCTGCTAAAAGGCTGGTGTCGTTACTCTGCCTTCTCCGGGGGATGTTGAGGTAAATTTACTAACCGGGAGGGTTGAATGATGTAATTTATTGGAGGGCTGGAAGACGCACTCTCGAGGTTGTTTACTCACAATATCAGATATTAAGATGATTTTTATAATGAATGTATACTGAGGTTGAGGTTCTGACTAGTGATTATTTACCCGGGGTTCAATACCTGCTATTGTTACTATTTATTTAGGTTTAAACACTAAAGTTACCGTCCATCTAGTGAAGAGAGGAGAACCGGACAGAGGTAGCCAGCATCCGTCAACGAGAGAGGGAGAAGCCTCACCGGGATTTAACAGGTGGAAGAAACAACCGGGGAGCTCCATCGGTCCACAAGAAATGCAGACAGCCGGTGATGATGTAGTGGTAGCTATGGTAACTAGGATGCTGCTGGTAGAGTAGCTAGCTAGATTA
Source organism: Oncorhynchus mykiss (assembly GCF_057628025.1). Taxonomy (NCBI): domain Eukaryota; kingdom Metazoa; phylum Chordata; class Actinopteri; order Salmoniformes; family Salmonidae; genus Oncorhynchus; species Oncorhynchus mykiss. The sequence continues at coordinate 81,441,962 of NC_143034.1, read as the reverse complement.
CCGAGCTGTACCGACTAGCTAGGATAACTAGGATGCTGCTGGTAGAGTAGCTAGCTAGCTTACCGAGCTGTACCGACTAGCTAGGATAACTAGGATGCTGCTGGTAGAGTAGCTAGCTAGCTTACCGAGCTGTACTGACTAGCTAGGATAACTAGGATGCTGCTGGTAGAGTAGCTAGCTAGATTACCGAGCTGTACCGACTAGCTAGGATAACTAGGATGCTGCTGGTAGAGTAGCTAGCTAGATTACCGAGCTGTACCGACTAGCTAGGATAACTAGGATGCTGCTGGTAGAGTAGCTAGATAGCTTACCGAGCTATACCGACTAGCTAGGATAACTAGGATGCTGCCGGTAGAGTAGCTAACTAGCTTACCGAGCTGTACTGACTAGCTAAGATAACTAGGATGCTGCTGGTAGAGTAGCTAGCTAGATTACCGAGCTGTACCGACTAGCTTGGTTAGTTAGCAGGTCGTTCGTCTGTCCCTCGTTTCGATGACGAATCCGGTGAAACACAAATTGAAACAAGGATAGAGAGTGAAAAGGATCTGGCTACACTCACACTGTCCCTGACCGTAAAGAAAAAAGCAAATTGAACAATAAACTTCGGTGTCTCAACACTGTAACAAACTCGTAACGTCGTTATTCCCCAAGATCACCTCAATCCACTCTGCGCGTAACCGGCTTGGCGCCACACCGTACGGGGTGGCGGACAGTTTTGTACGCGGACAGTTCTGTACGGGGACGCGGACAGTTCTGTACGGGGACGCGGACAGTTCTGTACGGGGACGCGGACAGTTCTGTACGGGGACGCGGACAGTTCTGTACGGGGACGCGGACAGTTCTGTACGGGGACGCGGACAATTCTGTACGGGGACGCGGACAGTTCCAGAACGCGGACATGAGCAGTGCAACACAATCAACTAAACCCAGTCTTTACGTTGGGTTACATTGGTAATATTCATTTTTTATCATTATGTTAAACAAACATTCTGTTTTTTTATAACAATTCCATATTTTAATAAACATTCCATATTTAATTATCTACATCATGTTATTTCAAGTTCTCCCTTTGGAGCACAACATCATGTTGTTAAAAAATAATCCTAAATTGTGCATGGCTACAAATTGGGCAATTGAAGGCGTCTAGGGCGTAATATGTGTTAGATGAAAATGAACATTGTATGCAATGTTGTAGGCAACATGATGGTAATATTGTCAATATTCTGCTTGTACAACCATCAAAATTGGTAAAAAAATAAATAAAAATGCATTCCATTATATTAGGTAATAATTAAGAGTAGGGTTAGGGTTAGAGAGGAGGCAAAGTGGTCGTGTCATGTGAAAATTCTATCAAATGTCTAACATTGCAACGAGTACAGTCAGGGTGCCGTGGAACCCCTGCAGTACCTCCACAGACCCCGGATTGAGAACCCCTGCAGTACCTCCACAGACCCCGGATTGAGAACCCCTGCAGTACCTCCACAGACCCCGGATTGAGAACCCCTGCAGTACCTCCACAGACCCCGGATTGAGAACTCCTTATTTAGCAGATGTTCTTATCCAGAACGCTTTACAGTAAGTTCATTCATCTTAAAATAGCTATTTATTTTGGAAATAAACTTAATAAATTCTTCAAAAAATTGTCATCTTACCTCTTAGATTTGGTGTCATGTCCCCCAGAGAGATACATTTTAGAGGCAGGGCCATCCTCCTCTCTCTCCCCATAGAGACTCATTTTAGAGGCAGAGCCCCCCTCCTCTCTCTCCCCAGAGAGACTCATTTTAGAGAACCGACCCCTAAACAGAGATCCAACATGTTGGTTGTGGTTAACACAGTGTCAACTAAACAGAGATCCAACATGTTGGTTGTGGTTAACACAGTGACAACTAAACAGAGATCCAACATGTTGGTTTTGGTTAACACAGTGACAACTAATTATTGATTATAATTATTATTATTATTAATTATTACAACTAATTATTTAAGGTCAATTGTTCTCATGTATTCATTATCTCTTTGAGAAATAAAACATTTACTAACAGACATAAAAACAGTCAGGTGATTTAATGCATCACATGAACATGTAGCTGTGACATTTAATCTCCATTTAATCTCAATAATAATAAGTCACTGTTTGTTTTTATTTTTTATTTTACCTTTATTTTACTAGGCAAGTCAGTTAAGAACAAATTCTTATTTTCAATGACGGCCTAGGAACAGTGGGTTAACTGTTCAGGGGCAGAACGACAGATTGTCAGCTTGTCAGCTCGGGGGTTTGAACTTGCAACCTTCCAGTTACTAGTCCAACGCTCTAACCACTATGCTACCCTGCCGTTAAGGTAGTTCTAGACAGTACAGCAACAATAATAACAATAATAACAATAATAATAATAATAATAATAAGTCACTGTTTGTTAAGGTAGTTCTAGACAGTACAGCAACAATAATAATAATAATAATAAGTCACTGTTTATTAAGGTAGTTCTAGACAGTACTGCAACAATAATAACAATAATAATAATAATAATAATAACAATAATAATAATAATAATAATAATAATAATAATAATAAGTCACTGTTTGTTAAGGTAGTTCTAGACAGTACAGCAACAATAATAATAATAATAATAATAATAATAATAAGTCACTGTTTGTTAAGGTAGTTCTAGACAGTACTGCAACACAAGGCCATGTCTCACACTTGTTTTTATTCACCAAAAGTGGCTATTTATTGTCTTTCAGTCTGTTCTTTCTTTTCTAAACGTATCTGAGAATATAGACAGAAGGGCTAAAACGGACTTGATTGATCTGAGGGGGAAATCATTGATCCATTCAGAATCTTTTTTTGCATCAAGTGATATGTAGATGTTATATTATGTAAAGTAGACTAGGTTATAATGTATAGTAGTGGGTTGTTAGTGATATATAGATGTTATATTATGTAAAGTAGACTAGGTTATAATGTATGGTAGTGGGTTGTTAGTGATATGTAGATGTTATATTATGTAAAGTAGACTAGGTTATAATGTATAGTAGTGGGTTGTTAGTGATATGTAGATGTTATATTATGTATAGTAGACTAGGTTATAATGTATAGTAGTGGGTTGTTAGTGATGTGTAGATGTTATATTATGTAAAGTAGACTAGGTTATAATGTATAGTAGTGGGTTGTTAGTGATATGTTATATTATGTAAAGTAGACTAGGTTATAATGTATAGTAGTGGGTTGTTAGTGATGTGTAGATGTTATATTATGTAAAGTAGACTAGGTTATAATTTATAGTAGTGGGTTGTTAGTGATATGTAGATGTTATATTATGTAAAGTAGACTAGGCTATAATGTATAATAGTGGGTTGTTAGTGATATGTTATATTATGTAAAGTAGACTAGGTTATAATGTATAGTAGTGGGTTGTTAGTGATATGTAGATGTTATATAATGTAAAGTAGACTAGGTTATAATGTATAGTAGTGGGTTGTTAGTGATATGTAGATGTTATATTATGTAAAGTAGACTAGGTTATAATGTATAGTAGTGGGTTGTTAGTGATATGTAGATGTTATATTATGTAAAGTAGACTAGGTTATAATGTATAGTAGTGGTTGTTAGTGATATGTAGATGTTATATTATGTAAAGTAGGCTAGGTTATAATGTATAGTAGTGGGTTGTTAGTGATATGTAGATGTTATATTATGTACAGTAGACTAGGTTATAATGTATAGTAGTGGGTTGTTAGTGATATGTTATATTATGTAAAGTAGACTAGGTTATAATGTATAGTAGTGGGTTGTTAGTGATATATAGATGTTATATTATGTAAAGTAGACTAGGTTATAATGTATAGTAGTGGGTTGTTAGTGATATGTTATATTATGTAAAGTAGACTAGGTTATAATGTATAATAGTGGGTTGTTAGTGATATGTAGATGTTATATTATGTAAAGTAGACTAGGTTATAATGTATAGTAGTGGGTTGTTAGTGATATGTAGATGTTATATTATGTAAAGTAGACTAGGTTATAATGTATAGTAGGGGGTTGTTAGTGATATATTATATTATGTAAAGTAGACTAGGTTATAATGTATAGTAGTGGGTTGTTAGTGATATGTAGATGTTATATTATGTAAAGTAGACTAGGTTATAATGTATAGTAGTGGGTTGTTAGTGATATGTAGATGTTATATTATGTAAAGTAGACTAGGTTATAATGTATAGTAGTGGGTTGTTAGTGATATGTAGATGTTATATTATGTAAAGTAGACTAGGTTATAATGTATAGTAGTGGGTTGTTAGTGATATGTAGATGTTATATTATGTAGAGTAGACTAGGTTATAATGTATAGTAGTGGGTTGTTAGTGATATGTAGATGTTATATTATGTAAAGTAGACTAGGTTATGTATATAACCTACATATCATAGATGACCAGTCTAAACCTGTTCAGATCAGTTCACATAATGTTATAGTCCTACCAGTAGCAGGACAGAGAATGTACTGTATATAGCCTACATATCATAGATGACCAGTCTAAACCTGTTCAGATCAGTTCACATAATGTTATAGTCCTACCAGTAGCAGGACAGAGAATGTACTGTATATAACCTACATATCATAGATGACCAGTCTAAATCTGTTCAGGTCAGTTCACATAATGTTATAGTCCTTCCAGTAGCAGGACAGAGAATGTACTGTATATAACCTACATATCATAGATGACCAGTCTAAACCTGTTCAGGTCAGTTCACATAATGTTATAGTCCTACCAGTAGCAGGACAGAGAATGTCCACTATATATACAAAAGTATGTGGACACCCCTTCAAATGAGTGGATTCGGCTATTTCAGCCACACCTGTTGCTGACAGGTGAATAGAATCGAGCACACCACCATGCAATCTCCACAGACAAACATTGGCAGTAGAATGACCTAACGGAAGATCTCAGTGCCTTTCAACGTGGCACCGTCATAGGATGCCACCTTTCCAACATGTCAGTTCATTCATTTAGGTCAACATTGGATCATTCAGAGATCCTCACTGACTGGAGGGGCTGAATAATTTTGCACGCCCAATTTTTCAGTTTTTGATTTGTTAAAAAAGTTTGAAATATCCAATAAATGTCGTTCCACTTCATGATTGTGTCCCACTTGTTGTTGATTCTTCACAAAAAAATACAGTTTTATATCTTTATGTTTGAAGCCTGAAATGTGGCAAAAGGTCACAAAGTTCAAGGGGGCCGAATACTTTCGCAAGGCACTGTATATATATATATCCCAATGCTCCAGGGCAGTGATTGGGGACACAGCCCTGTGTAGGGTGCTGTCTTTTGGATGGAACGTTAAACGGGTCTCCTGACTCTCTGAGGTCATTAGAGATCCCATGGCACTTATTGTAAGAGTAGGGGTGTTAACCCCGGTGTCCTGGTTAAATTCCCAATCTGGCCATCAAACCATCACGGTCACCTAATAATCCCCAGTTAACAATTGGCTCATTCATCCCCCTCCTCTCCCCTGTAACTATTCCCCAGGTCGTTGCTGCAAATGAGAACGTGTTCTCAGTCAACCTACCTGGTGAAACAATGGATAAATAATAAAGGTGTCTTTACTTTTACTCAGGAATGAAAATGTAGTACTTTTTCCAACACTGTTCTAACGTTCCATATGAGACACAGTTTCAACAGACATTCTGGAACTGCGTTCTGTTTCCACCACTGTTCTAATGTTCCATATGAGACACAGTTTCAACAGACATTCTGGAACTGCGTTCTGTTTCCACCACTGTTCTAATGTTCCATATGAGACACAGTTTCAACAGACATTCTGGAACTGCGTTCTGTTTCCACCACTGTTCTAACCTTCCATATGAGACACAGTTTCAACAGACATTCTGGAACTGAGTTCTGTTTCCACCACTGTTCTAACCTTCCATATGAGACACAGTTTCAACAGACATTCTGGAACTGAGTTCTGTTTCCACCACTGTTCTAATGTTCCATATGAGACACAGTTTCAACAGACATTCTAGAACTGCGTTCTGTTTCCACCACTGTTCTAATGTTCCATATGAGACACAGTTTCAACAGACATTCTGGAACTGTGTTCTGTTTCCACCACTGTTCTAATGTTCCATATGAGACACAGTTTCAACAGACATTCTGGAACTGAGTTCTGTTTCCACCACTGTTCTAATGTTCCATATGAGACACAGTTTCAACAGACATTCTGGAACTGAGTTCTGTTTCCACCACTGTTCTAATGTTCCATATGAGACACAGTTTCAACAGACATTCTGGAACTGCGTTCTGTTTCCACCACTGTTCTAATGTTCCATATGAGACACAGTTTCAACAGACATTCTGGAACTGCGTTCTGTTTCCACCACTGTTCTAATGTTCCATATGAGACACAGTTTCAACAGACATTCTGGAACTGAGTTCTGTTTCCACCACTGTTCTAATGTTCCATATGAGACACAGTTTCAACAGACATTCTGGAACTGCGTTCTGTTTCCACCACTGTTCTAATGTTCCATATGAGACACAGTTTCAACAGACATTCTGGAACTGCGTTCTGTTTCCACCACTGTTCTAACGTTCCATATGAGACACAGTTTCAACAGACATTCTGGAACTGCGTTCTGTTTCCACCACTGTTCTAACGTTCCATATGAGACACAGTTTCAACAGACATTCTGGAACTGTGTTCTGTTTCCACCGCTGTTCTAATGTTCCACATGAGACACAGTTTCAACAGACATTCTGGAACTGAGTTCTGTTTCCACCGCTGTTCTAACGTTCCATATGAGACACAGTTTCAACAGACATTCTGGAACTGAGTTCTGTTTCCACCACTGTTCTAACGTTCCATATGAGACACAGTTTCAACAGACATTCTGGAACTGAGTTCTGTTTCCACCGCTGTTCTAACGTTCCATATGAGACACAGTTTCAACAGACATTCTGGAACTGAGTTCTGTTTCCACCGCTGTTCTAACGTTCCATATGAGACACAGTTTCAACAGACATTCTGGAACTGAGTTCTGTTTCCAACACTGTTCTAACGTTCCATATGAGACACAGTTTCAACAGACATTCTGGAACTGAGTTCTGTTTCCACCACTGTTCTAACGTTCCATATGAGACACAGTTTCAACAGACATTCTGGAACTGAGTTCTGTTTCCACCACTGTTCTAACGTTCCATATGAGACACAGTTTCAACAGACATTCTGGAACTGAGTTCTGTTTCCAACACTGTTCTAACGTTCCATATGAGACACAGTTTCAACAGACATTCTGGAACTGAGTTCTGTTTCCACCACTGTTCTAACGTTCCATATGAGACACAGTTTCAACAGACATTCTGGAACTGAGTTCTGTTTCCACCACTGTTCTAACGTTCCATATGAGACACAGTTTCAACAGACATTCTGGAACTGAGTTCTGTTTCCACCACTGTTCTAACGTTCCATATGAGTCACAGTTTCAACAGACATTCTGGAACTGAGTTCTGTTTCCACCACTGTTCTAACGTTCCATATGAGTCACAGTTTCAACAGACATTCTGGAACTGTGTTCTGTTTCCACCACTGTTCTAACGTTCCATATGAGTCACAGTTTCAACAGACATTCTGGAACTGAGTTCTGTTTCCACCACTGTTCTAACGTTCCATATGAGTCACAGTTTCAACAGACATTCTGGAACTGAGTTCTGTTTCCACCACTGTTCTAACGTTCCATATGAGTCACAGTTTCAACAGACATTCTGGAACTGAGTTCTGTTTCCACCACTGTTCTAACGTTCCATATGAGTCACAGTTTCAACAGACATTCTGGAACTGTGTTCTGTTTCCACCACTGTTCTAACGTTCCATATGAGACACAGTTTCAACAGACATTCTGGAACTGAGTTCTGTTTCCACCACTGTTCTAACGTTCCATATGAGTCACAGTTTCAACAGACATTCTGGAACTGAGTTCTGTTTCCACCACTGTTCTAACGTTCCATATGAGTCACAGTTTCAACAGACATTCTGGAACTGAGTTCTGTTTCCACCACTGTTCTAACGTTCCATATGAGACACAGTTTCAACAGACATTCTGGAACTGAGTTCTGTTTCCACCACTGTTCTAACGTTCCATATGAGACACAGTTTCAACAGACATTCTGGAACTGTGTTCTGTTTCCACCACTGTTCTAACGTTCCATATGAGACACAGTTTCAACAGACATTCTGGAACTGAGTTCTGTTTCCACCACTGTTCTAACGTTCCATATGAGTCACAGTTTCAACAGACATTCTGGAACTGAGTTCTGTTTCCACCACTGTTCTAACGTTCCATATGAGTCACAGTTTCAACAGACATTCTGGAACTGAGTTCTGTTTCCACCACTGTTCTAACGTTCCATATGAGACACAGTTTCAACAGACATTCTGGAACTGAGTTCTGTTTCCACCACTGTTCTAACGTTCCATATGAGACACATTTTCAACAGACATTCTGGAACTGAGTTCTGTTTCCACCACTGTTCTAACGTTCCATATGAGACACAGTTTCAACAGACATTCTGGAACTGAGTTCTGTTTCCACCACTGTTCTAACGTTCCATATGAGACACAGTTTCAACAGACATTCTGGAACTGAGTTCTGTTTCCACCACTGTTCTAACGTTCCATATGAGACACAGTTTCAACAGACATTCTGGAACTGAGTTCTGTTTCCACCACTGTTCTAACGTTCCATATGAGACACAGTTTCAACAGACATTCTGGAACTGAGTTCTGTTTCCACCACTGTTCTAACGTTCCATATGAGACACAGTTTCAACAGACATTCTGGAACTGAGTTCTGTTTCCACCACTGTTCTAACGTTCCATATGAGACACAGTTTCAACAGACATTCTGGAACTGAGTTCTGTTTCCACCACTGTTCTAACGTTCCATATGAGACACAGTTTCAACAGACATTCTGGAACTGAGTTCTGTTTCCACCACTGTTCTAACGTTCCATATGAGACACAGTTTCAACAGACATTCTGGAACTGAGTTCTGTTTCCACCACTGTTCTAACGTTCCATATGAGACCCATTTTCAACAGACATTCTGGAACTGAGTTCTGTTTCCACCACTGTTCTAACGTTCCATATGAGACACAGTTTCAACAGACATTCTGGAACTGAGTTCTGTTTCCACCACTGTTCTAATGTTCCATATGAGACACAGTTTCAACAGACATTCTGGAACTGCGTTCTGTTTCCACCACTGTTCTAACGTTCCATATGAGACACAGTTTCAACAGACATTCTGGAACTGCGTCGGCTACAAAGTTACTTTACATTTCATATCAGGAAATAAAGTAACGGTCACTGGGTGAATTAGTTGTGCATTGCCCGGCTCCCCGGGTGGGCAGAGTTTGAGCATTTTACACCATTCCATTGGTCCTTAAAGTATATGTCCACCCAACTGTAGCACAGGGTCATGCAAAACAAACTTCCCACTGTCGCAGAGACACCGAGTTCTAATCCCAGACGTGTTTCTTCAAGACATCTCTCTTACATTATTTTGGATAAACATATAATTTACTCTAAACCAAGTTTAGCTGTGTTTTTTTTTTCTCCAAAATGTGAGTTACTGTAGGACTTTAATAATTGTAAGCAGGCCTACAAACCAAAAAGGTTTTAATTTGAGAATGTTCATTTGTATGCCTCAAATATTAAACTGTCTTAAAATATGTGATGATTAGTTGAATCAGGTGTGTAAGTGCTGGTAAGAACAAAAGGATTGAGGAACCCTGAGATAAACATAAAACAATATAATTGAAAAGCTCCTCCACCATCTTTACCAGACGTGTTACTGATAACATGTCGGACTACTGATTAGTTTACACTTTGAAAACTGCTGTCTGTCAGCAACTCAGCTCAAGTAGCAGTTCTACTAACGAGTAATATCTCATTACAGGTATTCATTCTCTTACTGTGTCCAATAGAATAAGTTATTTTACAGAAATACCTACTTTATTTTTCAATAATCTCCATATAGTGTTTTCTGCTCTGTCGTCTCAAAATGGATCCTGAACAAAAGAACAACTTTACTTTCTGTTTAAGCTCAGTCGCCTCCCCAACCTGATAATAAAGTGTTATATTGGTATCTTCCACTAGATGGCAGTAAACACCTGCTGTAACTAGACATTACAACTATGTGTTCTGTTTCAGCTCAGCCGTCTCCCCACCCTGATAATAAAGTGTTATATTGGTATCTTCCACTAGATGACAGTAAACACCTGCTGTAACTAGACTTTACAACTATGTGTTCTGTTTCATACAGGCAGTGTCCCAGAGGAGGAGTGTTGCTCTAGGATCCGGTCCCCCTCTCCATGTAATCTGATTCATTATGATCTAGGATCAGGTCCCCCTCTCCATGTAATCTGATTCATTATGATCTAGGATCAGGTCCCCCTCTCCATGTAATCTGATTCATTATGATCTAGGATCAGGTCCCTTCTCTCCATGTAATCTGATTCATTATGATCTAGGATCAGGTCCCCCTCTCCATGTAATCTGATTCATTATGATCTAGGATCAGGTCCCCCTCTCCATGTAATCTGATTCATTATGATCTAGGATCAGGTCCCCCTCTCCATGCAATCTGATTCATTATGATCTAGGATCAGGTCCCTCCTCTCCATGCAATCTGATTCATTATGATCTAGGATCAGGTCCTCCTCTCCATGTAATCTGATTCATTATGATCTAGGATCAGGTCCCCCTCTCCATGTAATCTGATTCATTATGATCTAGGATCAGGTCCCCCTCTCCATGTAATCTGATTCATTATGATCTAGGATCAGGTCCCCCTCTCCATGTAATCTGATTCATTATGATCTAAAAGGCTAAACTGATCCTAGATCAGCTCTCCTACTCTTTATGAATACTGTCACAGGTGACTCCTCAAGATGAGGCTCATGATTTATAAGTTATATTCTTCAAGAATCAATTAGTATCATTTATTGAACTGCTTTGCCATGTGCAGATCTGTGAGGTCTTAACTTAAAGGTTCTATATAGACCTTATGGTCATTTTAATGAGGTTGAACATCCATCCCATCAGATTGTGTAAAGGATTTTATGAGTTCAGAAAAATACTGACTGGGAAGCATCTCTCTGACCTCACCCTGCTGAAACACACTCAAGTAAAGACCACATAGCTACAGTTATATGTCTGTTTCTACCCACTTTTACAGCCAATGTTATGGACTGGTATCCATATGAATCAGTAGAATATACAGACTAGTTAACCACCTCCCAGTAGATGGACCCACTCAGAACTTTATATATACAGACTAGTTAACCACCTCCCAGTAGATGGACCCACACCGAACATTATATATACAGACTAGTTAACCACCTCCCAGTAGATGGACCCACACAGAACATTATATATACAGACTAGTTAACCACATCCCAGTAGATGGACTGGTATCCATATGAATCAGTAGAATATACAGACTAGTTAACCACCTCCCAGTAGATGGACCCACACAGAACTGTATATACACAGACTAGTTGTAGGACCAATGTACTTGGGCCTCCGTTGTGTGTTGCCTGTTGGGGTCTGGAATATGTCGTGAGGGGGTTGAGGTTCCCGGTATTCGCGGTGAGTTTGAAAAAACGCTCGTACAGAACAGTAGAATTGCATCCAAGTCACTCGTGTCCGCTGTCCATAACGAATCCTTTATCATTCTTGGCTGTATGTCGGCTGTAAATATATAAAATCGTTTTTAAAATAGTACACACTATTTTTTTTATATATAAATATTCTTGGGTATGTGTTTAATTTTAAGGACTTACAACGAAAAAAGTCTGATGGCGACTGACTGCCTGATTTTTGAGAGTGTGCATCACCCTCATGTTGTTCCAGATCCGGTAAACCGTGTAAAAGCTGCGTAAAGGTTTGGGAACCTAGCCACCGTTAGACAATATTAACCGTTATACGCTATATATATACACTTTTTAACACATATTGGCCTTTGGCCTGAAATACCCAAATAACTCGGGTTTAATATTACAATAATATTCAAACAAATCTTAAAATATATTTCTCATTTACTCACCTCCAGAAATATCCATTAGGATTCACTTATTCAGAATATATTTTTTTAATCTGTCCGGGCAGCTAAATATTCGGGCCTTTGGGTTTGCGCTAAAGCAGTGCTAACCGTGTTAAAAATAGATGCTCCACGTTCTGTCCCTAACTTGTTAAAGTACGGAATGAGTTTCGAGACATATCCTGTATGCAACCACCCCCCTGTATGTTTGGTTTAGAGACCAAAAGGCTGTGAATTCAAAGAGCCGTTCTGTCAACCGGTTTGTTGGGGTCCCGGTGCGTTGATTAGATATCCATGTTTAACCCCGGCGGTCGGCCGATATCTTGACATGCCTTATGCTGGATAGTGCAAACTTTGGGTTTCCAAACGCTTCTCTACAGATAGAGGGCTGGGACCCCATGTTGAACCCAAACCCCGTTGTTTTTTGAAACGCACACACACACACACTTTCAATGTCTTTTTCTTCGCGACAGAGCTGGGTGAAGATGTGAAATACCTTTTCACATAGTTACGGGTGAGATACAGTTTTTTTAAACTCCTTTTATTGAATTCCAAAATATTTCGTACAACCTTTAAGACATGTTTGAATTAAGTAACAAAATTTGAATAATATTTAAATATGCATCACGCGTGTTTTATGTAAAAACATTGGAGGCCTGCCATTGTACGTTATTACAAACTTTAATAAACCGTAATGTTCATAACACACCATTGTAGGCAAAGACTATAAACTAATACATGTTTTTTTCAGATATTACAGTTGTCTGCGCCAGACCCTAGCGTGAGAGAAAAGACCGCTCCCCCTTTAGTTAAATGGGTGAGATACATTTTCAAAACCAATGATTTAATTCTAAATATTTAACACATACATTTTAACACACGTTATAATTCAACATTTTTTACTATTTCTTACAGATATAGGGTCCCTGTTAGCCCTGACCATTATCCGTTTCCAATTCCCCATCGCAAAGTCTTTTGTCCGCCCCATCGAAGCTCTGGACGTTTTCACTCCAGGGAAAGATCCTCCTTCGGCCTGGGTATGTCTCAATGATAACCTCGGCCATCGCCGTAATTGTTCACGATTTTCGAAAAGACTGTCCAGCTTATTCATCAGTGTTCGGAAAATATTTTAAAAATTTAAAACTGAACATTATTTGAAAAAAATGTACATCCTTTCATGCTTTGGAAGATACATATGAACTGACAGTTTTCGTCGCATTTGCACTATCAAATTGTTCACATGCTAAAATTGTCACTCTGGAGTCCGGGGTATACGCCATTGAAGCGACTCTTAGGGCCATTAGATCATTTCATCCGCAGACCTGTTCTTCCAACGCATATCCGGGTAGACTTGAAGCACTCAGGGCCTGTTCAATTTGACACAGCGCGAGTCTTATTTTAAGCCATTCTCTCATCCCTAGCGCTGGAGAAAAACTCTCGGGTTCTGCCCGATAAAAGCGTTTGGACACGCTGTCTGTGAATATCTTAACCGTAGATTCCTCAGGTTGGAATATGTCCCTCACTCGTACCCAAAACTCCTTTGAAACATTCTGGAGCCTCAAGCAAAACAGCCTCCAGGCTTTTGTCATTGGGTTCACGTCATCATGACGCAGGGTCATAAATCAATAACTTTGACCCGTGCCGTCTACTTTATTCTCTCTTGTGTGTGTTCAATGTGTGTGTGTGTGTCCAATATGTGTTTGTTTGTGTGTGTCCAATGTGTGTGTCCAGTGTGTGTATGTGTTTGTTTGTGTGTGTCCAATGTGTGTGTCCAGTGTGTGTTTGTGTGTTCAGTGTGTGTGCATGTATGTCCACTGTGTGTGTTTGTCCAGTGTGTGTGTGTGTGTGTGTCCACTGTGTGCGTCCAGTGTGTGTGTGTGTGTGTGTGTGTGTGTCCAGTGTGTGTGTGTGTGTGTGTGTGTGTGTTTGCGTGTGTGTCCAATGTGTGTGTTCAGTGTGTGTCCAGTGTGTGTGTGTGTGTGTCCAGTGTGTGTAATTCTATTGTGTGTGTGTCCAGTGTTTGTGTGTTTCAGTGTGTGTGTCAGGTTATTATTTACAAGGACACTGAGGAGTTGTAATCAACCCAAAACCCTGGATAAAGGGGCTCAGTGAATGTGAAGGTGAATGTGAAGAGGTGGGTCAGAGTGTCAGAGGAGGCTCTATAGAAGGACAGAGTGCCGGCTGGCCAGTCCAGATACACTCCTACTCTGTGGGGGCTGGAGGGGCAGATGTCTATGGTAATGGGATTACTATTGTGATAGGCAGTGTAACTGTTGTCAGAGCAGGACAGACTCCAGGACTTGTCATTGTGTCCAAGCCAGCACTCCTTAACCCCTCCTCTTCCTCTCCTACTGATTCCTTTACATGTCACTCCTATACCAGCCCTTATCCCACTCCACTCGACCTCCCAGTAACAGCGCCCAGTCAGACCCTCTCTACACAGCACCTGTCTACAGCCCTCAAATCTCTCTGGGTGATCAGGATACGGCTGCTCCTCTCTCCTCCATGTCACCTTTCTGTTCCCCTCAGACAGAGAGAGGTGTCTGTCTACTGTGTTTGGGTCCACTGTGAGATCACAGACATCTGATGGATGAAACCAGACACAATATTAGAAATCATCATCATTCACATTAGAATGTTAACTCACTTTTCACTAATTCATTTAATGTAGATGTTTCTAGGTATCAAAAGGAGAAGTTAAGGTAACTTGAGACTTGTTGAATGATCATATGTTATACTGTATGGTAATACAAAACAGACTTATTCCTATTAATTACACACACACACACACACACACACACACACACACACACACACACACACACACACACACACACACACACACACACACACACACACACACACATTTCTAATATAACACTAAGACACCACACACACACACAATTCTTACATAGCATGAACATACTCACACACACACTCACCTGTATGCATCATGAACACACACACACACACACTTCTAACGTAACACATCCACACACACACACATCCACACACACATTGTCAAAGCAACTCTTTCTGTTTCTGGAGAACTACAGCTGATATTTAATATGACCAAGTCAGTAATGATGGTGGTCTTTGACTTTGACTTAACTTGAATTAAGACTTATTCTTAGTTATAGTCTTCACAGTAGTCAACACTCACATTTTCTAAGTCCAGGTTTCATTGTGTTCTCTCCACCATGTTCCACACTGTAGCGGTAAGCAGAAGAACAGCAGACAGTCAGTGAGGGATACACCTGAACTCACTCACACACACACACAGTAACTTATAACTTTGTCCAAGTGGTGGTCAGAATGTTTGTCTTAACTGGCCTAATAAGTCAAACATGTCTGATATGAACATTGACATAAAACCTCTACATACTTGAGTTTCTCCAGTCTGCAGTGTGGATCCTCCAGTCCAGCAGAGAGCAGTCTGACTCCTGAGTCTCCTGGGTGATTGTAGCTTAGGTCCAGCTCTCTCAGGTGTGAGGGGTTTGACCTCAGAGCTGAGACCAGAGAAGCACAGCCTTCCTCTGTGACTAGACAGCCTGACAGCCTGCAAAGAGTCAAATCATATTAAAATCACACTGATATTCTTTGGTGGTGAAAATAGTGGCAGTATACTTTTTCAACATATTCAGATATACAGTGGGGCAAAAAAGTATTTAGTCAGCCACCAATTGTGCAAGTTCTCCCACTTAAAAAGATGAGAGAGGCCTTTGATTGTCATACACTTCAACTATGACAGACAAAATTAGAAAAAAATGCAGAAAATCACATTGTAGGATTTTTAATGCATTTATTTGCAAATTATGGTGGAAAATAAGTATTTGGTCACCTACAAACAAGCAAGATTTCTGGCTCTCACAGACCTGTAACTTCTTCTTTAAGAGGCTCCTCTGTCCTCCACTCGTTACCTGTATTAATGGCACCTGTTTGAACTTGTTATCAATATAAAAGACACCTGTCCACAACCTCAAACAGTCACACTCCAAACTCCACTATGGCCAAGACCAAAGAGCTGTCAAAGGACACCAGAAACAAAATTGTAGACCTGCACCAGGCTGGGAAGACTGAATCTGCAATAGGTAAGCAGCTTGGTTTGAAGAAATCAACTGTGGGAGCAATTATTAGGAAATGGAAGACATACAAGACCACTGATAATCTCCCTCCATCTGGGGCTCCACGCAAGATCTCACCCCGTGGGGTCAAACTGATCACAACAACGGTGAGCAAAAATCCCAGAACCACACGGGGGGACCTAGTGAATGACCTGCAGAGAGCTGGGACCAAAGTAACAAAGCCTACCATCAGTAACACACTACGCCGCCAGGGACTCAAATCCTGCAGTGCCAGACGTGTCCCCCTGCTTAAAACCTGTTAAGGATATGGCAGACATATGCCCCCTTTGGAGAGATTGGGTACCCCTAGTAAACTGAAAAAAAAATCTGTCAAAAATTGCTAATATATGCAAATAAAAATTATTATTGGATAGAAAACACTCTAAAGATTCTAAAACCGTTGGAATTATGTCTGTAAGTATAGCAGAACTCACAGGGCAGGCATTCTTCCAAACTAGTTTTTGTGGTCATGAAAGTTGGAGCAACTTTGACGTCATCGCCCCCACCCTTCCCAAACAGTTATGATTCTGGGGATACTTTCTCTTCCGCTAGATGTCCTCTTTCAGTAGAGCTTTGAATCGTTCAAATCCCACGAGAATTGACCCTATGGGAGTGAAATTAGTGCGTGCCACGAGAAAATAGGCTGTGCGTAGGGGCGCGAATTGGTCCCAGCCATTCCTTTGTTCCAGCACTCAAGAGAAGGGCAGACGATGGCCGATTGAATTGAAGTTTGTTTTGTGTGTCTAAAACATCATAAAGCTTGCTTCTGCACTTAGTTTGACCTGTTTAGTCGACATATAATATGTAATTTTGAAGTTTTGATGCGCAACTTTTCCGGACCAGAGGACGTTTTGGGTGCATTTCAGCTGATGTTATTAGCAGTAGCTAATACAAAGACGCAAGACTTGAAACCAAACGATGTATTGGGTAAGTATGAGGCCTTCCAGAACATTCTGAACGAAGACCATCGAAGGTAAGGGAATATTTATGCTTAAATCTGTGTTTCTGTTGACTCCAACATTACGTAGAAATGTAGCTTGTAACTGAGCGCCGTCTCAGCATATTGAATAGTGTGCGATTTCTGTAACGTTAAAAATAAATCTAACAAAGCGGTTGCATAAAGAAGCAGTGTATCTTTCTAACTATATGTAGAACATGTATATTTAGTCAAAGTTTATGATGTCTATTTACGTTATCTTGCCGCGCTACCTAGATTTCCTGCGGGCATTTTTGAGTAATTTCTGAACGTGAACTCACTGTAAATGGACATTTATGGATATAAATGGCATATTATTGAAAAAAAAATGTACTGTGTAACATGTCCTATTACTGTCATCTGATGAAGATTTTCAAAAGGTTAGTGAACGATTTATTTTTTAATCCTGCGTTTGTTGATTGCATGTTTTGGCTATTCAAATGAGCTGTGTCTGGTGGTGGTTTGACATATATATGTGCTATGTTTTCGCCGTAAAACATTTTAGAAATCTGACTTGCTGGCTAGATGAACAAGGTGTTTATCTTTCATTTGAGCTATTGGACTTGTTAATGTGTGGAGGTTAAATATTTTTAAGAATATTTTTGCGTTCCATGCGCCACCATTTCAGCTGAACGTGGGTGGGTTGATTCCCAATTGGGAACCAATATCTTAGACAGGTTAAGCCAGTACATGTTCAGGCCCGTCTGAAGTTTGCTAGAGAGCATGAGGATGATCCAGAAGAAGATTGGGAGAATGTCATATGGTCAGATCAAACCAAAATATAACTTTTTGGTAAAAACTCAACTCGTCGTGTTTGGAGGACAAAGAATGCTGAGTTGCATCCAAAGAACACCATACCTACTGTGAAGCAAGGGGGGGGGGGGGGAAACATCATGCTTTGGGGCTGTTTTTCTGCAAAGGGACCAGGACGACTGATCCGTGGGAAAGAATGAATGGGGCCATGTATCGTGAGATTTTGAGTGAAAACCTCCTTCCATCAGCAAGGGCATTGAATATGAAACGTGGCTGGGTCTTTCAGCATGACAACGATCCCAAACACACAGCCCGGGCAACGAAGGAGTGGCTTCGTAAGAAGCATTTCAAGGTCCTGGAGTGGCCTAGCCAGTCTCCAGATCTCAACCCTATAGAAAATCTTTGGAGGGAGTTGAAAGTCTGTGTTGCCCAGCAACAGCCCCAAAACATCACTGCTCTAGAGGAGATCTGCATGGAGGAATGGGCCAAAATACCAGCAACAGTGTGTGAAAACTTTGTGAAGACTTACAGAAAACGTTTGACCTCTGTCATTGCCAACAAAGGGTATATAACAAAGTATTGAGATAAACTTTTGTTATTGACCAAATACTTATTTTCCACCATAATTTGCAAAAAAAATCATAAAAAATCCTACAATGTGATTTTCTGGATTTTTTTTCTCATTCTGTCTGTCATAGTTGAAGTGTACCTATGATGAAAATTACAGGCCTCTCTCATCTTTTTAAGTGGGAGAACTTGCACAATTGGTGGCTGACTAAATACTTTACTGTACACTGTATCAGTGTCCTGAAACCTGCCATATCTATTTATAAATTCAAGTATCATTATTAAAAATGTCAAATTATCAATGTATTGCTTGTAGAGAGAAACATGTATAGTACAAATATTATAGTAGACTGACCAGACCAGTTTAAAAAGCAGTATCAGTCAGAAGACAGACAGTGAGGAATCAGATTTAGATTGTATTGAGTATACAGTCCACACCATATCTATTTAGACAGTGAGGTATCAGATTTAGATTGTATTGAGTATTCAGTCCACACCATATCTATTTAGACAGTGAGGAATCAGATTTAGATTGTATTGAGTATACAGTCCACACCATATCTATTTAGACAGTGAGGTATCAGATTTAGATTGTATTGAGTATACAGTCCACACCATATCTATTTAGACAGTGAGGTATCAGATTTAGATTGTATTGAGTAAACAGTCCTCACCATATCTATTTTGACAGTGAGGTATCAGATTTAGATTGTATTGAGTATACAGTCCACACCATATCTATTTAGACAGTGAAGCTAACATTTTAAATGTGTCTCTATTCTCCAACATTTTGGATTTCAGAACAAATGTTTCATTTGAGGTGACAGTATATAATGTCACCTTTAATTTGAGAGTATTTTAAGACATGTGTTTCACTATTAAAAATGAAAACAATTTATGTTTCCAGTCTCCTAATTAGAAGAAGTCTTAAGTATTCTGAACAATTCACTCATAGTGTATTAAAATAGTCAAACATTTAGTTTTTGTCGTAAACTCGTTGGTTGCATTTGCAGTTTGTTTTGGTTGTGTTTTGCCCGATAATAAAATGGTGGATGATGAGTGGAGTACTTTTCTCTCTAAGAGAGTAGATAACATGTTTCTAAACAATAATAAATTAATTCTGATGATACCATGATTAAGAAAAATCATGAAAGAATCATGAATAATAATGAGTGAGAAAGTTACAGAGGCTACAACAAAACATACTAACCTCTCACCATTACCAATTACAGAGACTACAACAAAACATGCTAACCTCTCACCATTACCAATAACAGAGACTACAACAAAACATGCTAACCTCTCACCATTACCAATAACAGAGGCTACAACAAAACATACTAACCTCTCACCATTACCAATAACAGAGACTACAACAAAACATGCTAACATCTCACCATTACCAATTACAGAGGCTACAACAAAACATGCTAACCTCTCACCATTACCAATAACAGAGACTACAACAAAACATGCTAACCTCTCACCATTACCAATAACAGAGACTACAACAAAACATGCTAACCTCTCACCATTACCAATAACAGAGGATACAACAAAACATACTAACCTCTCACCATTACCAATAACAGAGGCTACAACAAAACATGCTAACCTCTCACCATAACCAATAACAGAGACTACAACAAAACATGCTAACCTATCACCATTACCAATAACAGAGGCTACAACAAAACATGCTAACCTCTCACCATTACCAATAACAGAGGCTACAACAAAACATGCTAACCTCTCACCATTACCAATAACAGAGACTACAACAAAACATGCTAACCTCTCACCATTACCAATAACAGAGGCTACAACAAAACATGCTAACCTCTCACCATTACCAATTACAGAGGATACAACAAAACATACTAACCTCTCACCATTACAAATAACAGAGGCTACAACAAAACATGCTAACCTCTCACCATTACCAATAACAGAGGCTACAACAAAACATGCTAACCTCTCACCATTACCAATAACAGAGGCTACAACAAAACATGCTAACCTCTCACCATTACAAATAACAGAGGCTACAACAAAACATGCTAACCTCTCAACATTACCAATAACAGAGACTACAACAAAACATGCTAACCTATCACCATTACCAATAACAGAGGCTACAACAAAACATGCTAACCTCTCACCATTACCAGTAACAGAGTCTACAACAAAACATGCTAACCTCTCACCATTACCAATAACAGAGGCTACAACAAAACATGCTAACCTCTCACCATTACCAATTACAGAGGGGGTCTGATCTTTGTGCCTCTGTAACTTTTATTCATCATCATAGTAGCATCATGAATTCATGAGTGTAGAAAACATCTTCTATTCTTACTGACAATACAAGTGAAGTGACTCCAAAATGACAGGACATTATTCACCATTCAGTTTCTATTAGGAAAAACATCTAAAACACAACCAAGACAAACTGCAAATTAATTCAACAAGAAATATGGGACCAAATACTAAACGTATTTAAAAGACTAAAAATAATTTATCCAAAATATTATGACTTTTTCAAATGGGAGAACTAGATACATAAAGGTTTTCATTTATAAACTGTAAAATATATGTGTGAATACCTTTAAATAAAATGTGACATTCTGTACTGTCTCCTAATATGAAACATTATATCTCAAATCCAAAATGCTGGAGCAGAGCACCACATTTAAAACTGTAAGCTTCACTGTCCAAACACATATGGTGTGGACTATGTGTGTCTGGTAAACACATGTGGATCTGGTGAACAGTTATCACTTGTTGACCAACTACAGGAATACTGACCTCAGAGTCTCCAGTTTACAGTGGGGATTCCCCAGTCCAGCAGAGAGCAGCTTCACTCCTGAATCCTTCAGGTCATTGTTACTCAGATCCAGCTCTCTCAGGTGTGAGGGGTTTGACTCCAGAGCTGAGACCAGAGAAGCACAGCCTTCCTCTGTGACTCCACAGCCTGACAGCCTGACAAAGAGATCATCATGACTTCACAAACACACTGTTAATTTAACACCAGTAGTGTAGAAGGACAAATAGCAGATGCATTTGGTTTATTCTCTCAAACAACATATAGATTAATTTTCCGTCTCCAAGATTTGTATGGTCATAGTGTTCTACTAATGTGAAAATATATACATTGATTCAAAAAGTTATTCAATAATAAATATTTTTCTCTAAACTGAGTATTTCTTACTGATGATTAGTTCTTATATGTAATTTTATTTTCTCACAGAGCAACTCTGGAGGCTTTGACCACTGGCAGCAGCCTCAGAAGACCTTCCTCTGATCTGGAGTATTTCTTCAGGTCAAACAAATCCAGATCCTTTTCTGAAGTCAGCAACACAAAGACCAGAGCTGACCACTGTGCAGGTGACAGTTTGGGTTTTGAGAGACTTCCTGATCTCAGGTAGAATTGGATCTCATTCACAAGAGAATGGTCATTCAGTTCATTCAGACAGTGGAACAGATTGATGCTCCTCTCTGGAGAGGGATTCTCCCTGATCTTCTCCTTGATGTACTTGACTGTTTCTTCATGGGTCTGTGAGCTGCTTCTTGTCTTTGTCAGTAGACCTCGGAAGCGCTTCTGATTGGACTCCAGTGAGAGGCCCAGAAGGAAGCGGAGGAAAAGGTCCAGGTTTCCTGTCTCACTTTGTAAGGCTTTATCCACAGCACTCTTGTAGAAAGTAACTTCAGTAACTTTAGGCTTCTCTCTGAAAAGCGAAGAAAAGATACTGGACTTTGTTTGCAGTTTGTCCATTAGATTCTCATTGTTGTTGATGAATGAGAGGAACACATATACAGCAGCCAGAAACTCCTGAATGCTCAGATGAACAAAGCAGTACACCTTGACCTGGTACAGCCCACATTCCTCTTTAAAGAGCTGTGTGCACAATCCTGAGTACACTGAGGCTTCACTGACATCAATGCCAGCCTCTTTCAGGTCTTCTTCATAGAAAATCAGATTGCCATTCACAAGCTGTTGAAAAGCCAGTTTTCCCAGTGACAGAATGCTCTCTTTATTCCAGTGTGGACCTGTCTCTTCTTCCCCAAGATACTTGTCATTCTTCTGTTTGGTATGAAACTCCACAAGGTGTGTGTACATCTCAGTCAGAGTCTTGGGCATCTCTTCTCTCTTATGTTTCAGCATGTGTTCAAGGACTGTTGCAGAAATCCAACAGAAGACTGGAACGTGGCACATGATGTGGAGGCTCCTTGATGTCTTTATGTGTGAGATGATTCTGCTGGCCAGGTCCTCATCACTGAATCTCTTCCTGAAGTACTCCTCCTTCTGTGGGTCATTGAACCCTCGTACCTCTGTCACCTGGTCAACACACCCTGAAGGGATCTTATTGGCTGCTGCAGGTCGGGTAGTTATCCAGATGAGAGCAGAGGGAAGCAGATTTCCCTTGATGAGATTTGTCAGCAGAACATCCACTGAGGTTGACTCTGTGACGTCCCAACATATCTTGTTCTTCTGGAAGTCTAGGGGCAGTCGGCACTCATCCAGACCATCAAAGATGAACAGAACTTTGTACTTGTCGAAGTTGGAGATTCTTGATTGTTTGGTTTCCATTGAGAAGTGATTAAGTAGTTCAATGAAAGTGTGTTTGTCCACTTTCATCAAATTCAGCTCCCGGAAAGGGAATGAAAATACAAATTGGACATCCTGATTTGATTTTCCTTCAGCCCAGTCCAGAATGAACTTCTGCACAGAGACTGTTTTTCCAATGCCAGCGACTCCCTTTGTCAGCACAGTTCTGATGAGTTTGTCTTGTCCAGTGAAGGGTTTGAAGATGTCATTACATCTGATTGGAGTCTCTGGTGTTGCTTGTTTCCTGGTTGTTGTCTCAATCTGTCTCAGCTCATGTTCATTATTGACCTCTCCTGTTCCACCTTCTGTGATGTAGAGCTCTGTGTAGATCTTATTGAGAAGTGTTGGGTTTCCTTGTTTAGCGATCCCCTCAAATACACATTGAAACTTCTTCTTTAGATTAGATTTGAGTTCACGTTGGCAAATCACGGCAAGCTCATCTGAATCTAGAAATAACACAGAGGATATTAATAATGCGTGTGTTTTAATGCCTACAGTATTGTAGGACTGTTATAAAGTTGTAAATTATAATAATTTATTATCTCTTAACTGACTGTATAAATGTGTAAATGTTTTAATAATGCATTACAGACTGGTGTGATTATATTATTATTGGTATTATTGATGGTATTATTAATGTTCTCTTTCTAAATTAATCACCACAACACATCCCTGCTGCTACCTGCTGCTACTTGATCGTTGAGTTACACAGCTACTTTAGCTATACTTTAGCTACAGCTTTTAAATGTTATAAAACAGCATTCAACATGAGGCAGACAGATCTTACATTTCTCCAGTGTGTCAGCAAGCTCCTTCTGGTTCATTTTCCTCAGGATGTGCAGTGTGATCTTCAGAGCCCCCTCTCTGGCACTGCTCTCCTGCTGCTCATCTTCAGCATCCACCACTTCCTTATCCTGCTGCTGACTCTCAAAGCCTTCTGGGAGTTCTGGACTAAGAATCCTCTTGAACTTCTTCAGCTCGTTCTTCACAAATGTCATAATTTTCTCTTCAAGCAACTGGAATAAATCAAGTCAATAAGTTAAGCAAGAGAATAAATGCTTTCTCATTAACACATTAATGAATGATTGTTTACCTCAAGTAAAGTTGATCTGTCAAAAACAAAAGTACATAACAGGACCACATACACTGAATATGGAGTCCAGGTCTGTTTGATGACTCTGGGAAGACTGACCACTGAGAATCTCTGACTCTGATCTCTCCTGTTGGTTTCTGTGGGCAAAACATGAGATTACATCTCCTCATCCAGGGAGTACACGTACACACACACACACACACGCACATGCACACACACACAGGGAGGGAATGTTGTGTTTGTTTTATATTGTTTTAGAACTATGAAAATGAGAAAAGGATTAGCATATCGATTATGAAAACAACAACAATAAATGAGAAAATGTGAGAGGAGAAATGACTAGAGACAGTGTTGTTTAACTCACTGACCAGGACCCATGAGTTCTTCTTACCTTTGTTCAGTAGAAAAGTCTCCCTCTCTAAAGTTTAGAGGTTGATCCATAGACTGGTCACTCTTCATGGACACACAGCTGGGAACAGGGGAGGCTGGTCTCTCCTGCTTGATTGGACTTCAACACAACAGAGACAAACATTACATCTCTCATCTACTCTGAGCTCAGATGGGGAAACAGAAGAAGAGTTTCATTCCAAAATAAGTTATGTTCATGTTTTTTTGCTAAATGAGGAGATATTTTTATCAGGTATTTTTTATAATGCATGTATACTGAGATTGAGGTTCTGACTAGTGATTATTTACCCGGGGTTCAATACCTGCTATTGAGGCGCCCTGAAAATAA
This sequence comes from Oncorhynchus mykiss, assembly GCF_057628025.1. Classification (NCBI taxonomy): domain Eukaryota; kingdom Metazoa; phylum Chordata; class Actinopteri; order Salmoniformes; family Salmonidae; genus Oncorhynchus; species Oncorhynchus mykiss. The sequence goes on along the minus strand of NC_143034.1, from coordinate 81,417,003 downwards.
TATTAAAAAGTTTGGTCCTTGGACACAGACGGGTTAAACACTAAAGTTACCGTCCATCTAGTGAAGAGAGGAGAACCGGACAGAGGTAGCCAGCATCCGTCAACGAGAGAGGGAGAAGCCCTCACCGGGATTTAACAGGTGGAAGAAACAAGGGGAGCTCCATCGGTCCACAAGAAATGCAGGCAGCCGGTGCTAGGATGCTGCTGGTAGAGTAGCTAGCTAGCTTACCGAGCTGTACCGACTAGCTAGGATAACTAGGATGCTGCTGGTAGAGTAGCTAGCTAGCTTACCTAGCTGTAACGACTAGCTAGGATAACTAGGAGGCTGCTGGTAGAGAAGCTAGCTAGCTTACCTAGCTGTAACGACTAGCTAGGATAACTAGGATGCTGCTGGTAGAGTAGCTAGCTAGCTTACCTAGCTGTACTGACTGGCTAGGATAACTAGGATGCTGCTGGTAGAGTAGCTAGCTAGATTACCGAGCTGTACCGACTAGCTTGGAAAACTAGGATGCTGCTGGCTTACGTACTGAGTCAATGTGCAGGGTAAAAGATAGTTGAGGTAATAATGAGACTATAAGGAGTACCAGTACTGAGTCAATATGCAGTGTACCAGGTAGTTGAGGTAATAATGAGACTATAAGGAGTACCAGTACTGAGTCAATGTGCAGGGGTACCAGGTAGTTGAGGTAATAATGAGACTATAAGGAGAACCAGTACTAAGTCAATGTGCAGGGTACCAGGTAGTTGAGGTAATAATGAGGCTATAAGGAGAACCAGTACTGAGTCAATGTGCAGGGTACCAGGTAACAGGTAGTTGAGGTAATAATGAGACTATAATTGAGATAATATGTACATGTAGGTAGAGGTAAAAGTGACAATCAGGATAGAGATTACTTCTCCTCATCCAGGGAGTGCACACACACACACACACACACACACACACACACACACACACACACACACACACACACACACACACACACACACACACACACACACACACACACACACACACACACACAGGGAATGTTGTGTTTGTTTAATATTGTTTTAGGACTATGAAAATGGACAAAATGATTAGCCTATGGATTATGAAAACAACAATAAATGGGAAAATGGGAGAGGAGAAATTACTAGAGACAGTGTTGTTTAACTCACTGACCAGGACCCATGAGTTCTTCTTACCTTTGTTCAGTAGAAAAGTCTCCCTCTCTAAAGTTTAGAGGTTGAAGCATAGACCGGTCACTCTTCATGGACACACAGCTGGGAACAGGGGAGGCTGGTCTCTCCTGCTTGATTGGGCTTCAACACAACAGAGACAAACATTACATATCTCATCTACTCTGAGCTCAGATGGGGAAACAGAAGATGAGTTTCATTCCAAAACGCTGTGTCCACTTTCAGAAATGTTGGTAAATTATATTTGATTGTTTATAGAAATGATTAAATGACTTCAAGTCTTTATAAAGGCTTCTAAAGTGGGTAAATTTCACTTAAAAAAGACAGACTTGATTTGATGAAAAATGGATCATCACCAAAACAAAACAAAACAAGACCTAGAACAGTTACAGTATATAGAATGTAGTATATAGTATATAGTTACAGTATATAGAATGTAGTATATAGTATATAGTTACAGTATATAGAATGTAGTATATAGTATATAGTTACAGTATATAGAATGTAGTATATAGTATATAGTTACAGTATATAGAATGTAGTATATAGTATATAGTTACAGTATATAGAATGTAGTATATAGTATATAGTTACAGTATATAGAATGTAGTATATAGTATATAGTTACAGTATATAGAATGTAGTATATAGTATATAGTTACAGTATATAGAATGTAGTATATAGTATATAGTTACAGTATATAGAATGTAGAGATAGTATATAGTTACAGTATATAGAATGTAGTATATAGTATATAGTTACAGTATATAGAATGTAGTATATAGTATATAGTTACAGTATATAGAATGTAGTATATAGTATATAGTTACAGTATATAGAATGTACACATAAGCAATATTTCCTGATTTAAAAACGTTTTAGAATATACATTCTTAAACAATATTGTCATCTCACCTCTTAGTTTTGGTGTCGTGTTCCCCAGAGAGACACATTTTAGAGGCAGGGCCCCCCTCCTCTCTCTCCCCAGAGAGACTCATTTTAGAGGCAGGGCCCCCCTCCTCTCTCTCTCCAGAGAGACTCATTTTAGAGGCAGGGCCCCCATCCTCTCTCTCCTCAGAGAGACTCATTTTAGAGGCAGGGCCCCCCTCCTCTCTCTTCCCAGAGAGATTCATTTTAGAGGCAGGGCCCCCATCCTCTCTCTCCCCAGAGAGACTCATTTTAGAGGCAGGGCCCCCCTCCTCTCTCTCCCCAGAGAGACTCATTTTAGAGGCAGGGCCCCCATCCTCTCTCTCCTCAGAGAGACTCATTTTAGAGGCAGGGCCCCCCTCCTCTCTCTTCCCAGAGAGACTCATTTTAGAGGCAGGGCCCCCATCCTCTCTCTCCCCAGAGAGACTCATTTTAGAGGCAGTGTCCCCCTCCTCTCTCTCCCCAGAGAGACTCATTTTAGAGCACTGACCCCTAAACAGAGATCCAGCATGTTAGTTGTGGGTAACACAGTGACAAATAATTATTGAATGTCAATTGTTCTCTTTTATTCATTATCCTTTAGAAATAAAACATTTACTAACAGACACATCCAAACAGTCAGGTGATTTAGTTCAATTACTTTTTCTAGCCCAATGACTACTCAAAACCCGCCCACAAGGCCTAAAAACTACCTAATAGCCCCTGATAGGCCTGCATCTTATTTTGGGGAGGCAGGTAGCCTGAAAACTAACTAATAGCCCCTGATAGGCCTACATCTTATTTTGGGGCGGCAGGTAGCCTAGCGGTGGAGGAGCGAACCATTAAGGAGAGCAAAAGCATTACATATAAATAGGTCTAGTTGCCAGGCTGAAGAAGCAAGGACATGCACATTAAGAGAAGATACTAAAGGTCAGCAGGTTACAGGAAGGAGGATGGAAGCAAGATATTGAATCAGGTGTGTAAGTGCTGGTAAAATCAAAAGGATGGAGAAACCCTGAGATAAACATAAAACCATATAATTGAAAAGCTCCTTCAACATCTTTACCAGACGTGTTACTGATAACATGTAGGACTACTGATTAGTTTACACTTAGAAATCTGCTGTCTGTCAGCAACTCAGCTCAAGTAGCAGTTCTACTAACTAGTAATTTAGCATTCCAGGTATTCATGCACATACTCTGTCCATTAGAATAGATTATTGTTCAGTAATACTTACTTTATTTTTCAATAATCTCCATATAGTCTTTTCTGCTCTGTCGTCTCAAAATGGATCCTGTACAAAACAACAACTTTACTTTCTGTTTCAGCTCAGCCGTCTCCCCACCCTGATAATAAAGTGTTATATTGGTATCTTCCACTAGATGACAGTAAACACCTGCTGTAACTAGACTTTACAACTATGTGTTCTGTTTCATACAGGCAGTGTCCCAGAGGAGGAGTGTTGCTCTAGGATCCGGTCCCCCTCTCCATGTAATCTGATTCATTATGATCTAGGATCAGGTCCCCCTCTCCATGTAATTTGATTAACGATTATCTACGATCAGGTCCCTCCTCTCCATCTAATCTGATTCATTATGATCTAGGATCAGGTCCCCCCTCTCCATGTAATCTGATTCATTATGATCTAGGATCAGGTCCCCCTCTCCATGTAATCTGATTCATTATGATCTAGGATCAGGTCCCTCCTCTCCATGTAATCTGATTCATTATGATCTAGGATCAGGTCCCTCCTCTCCATCTAATCTGATTCATTATGATCTAGGATCAGGTCCCCCCTCTCCATGTAATCTGATTCATTATGATCTAGGATCAGGTCCCTTCTCTCCATGTAATCTGATTCATTATGATCTAGGATCAGGTCCCCCCTCTCCATGTAATCTGATTCATTATGATCTAAAAGGCTAAACTGATCCTAGATCAGCTCTCCTACTCTTTATGAATACTGTCACAGGTGACTCCTCAAGATGAGGAGATGATTTCTAAGTTATATTTTTCAAGAATCAATTAGTATCATTCATTGAACTGCTTTGCCATGAACAGATCGGTGAGGTCTTAACCTAAAGGTTCTATATAGACCTTATGGTCATTTTAATGGGGTTGAACATCCATCCCATCAGATTGTGTAAAGGATTTTATGAGTTCAGAAAAATAGTGTATTTGGGATATTTTTGATTGAATGTTCTAAAGGAATTTGGATTTAATCAATGATAGGTGCTTGAATATTCTGAACAAATACACTGGGTTTCTAATTTGCGTTTTAACCAAAATCGATAGGAAGGAAGAAACGGGACTCGTGGTAAGGTGCACTACCATACATAAACTAGAGCATAATAAATCCTGGTTTTGCAAGCCAGAAGGTTATTAAGGAGAGATATAGTACGCATTGGGGAATTAGGACTCTTGTTCCGTACAAATAGGATAGCCATTAATTCAAAAAACATACCTAAATAAAGTTTTAACCTGAGTAGTCTATCTGTAAATGGGAAGTAGTCTGACTATCAAGAAGTAGCAGATAGATATATTAAAACAGTGTATAAAGTGCTGATCCAATGAGGTGTGGTGGTAGACCCATGGATCCTAACAGTGTATAAAGTGCTGATCCAATGAGGTGTGGTGGTAGACCCATGGATCCTAACAGTGTATAAAGTGCTGATCCAATGAGGTTGTAGACCCATGAATCCTAACAGTGTATAAAGTGCTGATCCAATGAGGTTGTAGACATCTTAGTTCCAACATCTTTTTAGCTGCTGTCAAACCTGACATGAAAGGTATTTTCTGTAATGATAGTGGTGAATGATCATTAAGTGATAACAGTTTGGGGGAACAAGGTGTGATGACATCCACTACAGCAGATAAGACAGAGGGAACCTCTTTCCAAAACATGTCCCCTGGTCACTCCCAGTACATATGATTAAAGGAGCCCAAGGCACCTTGATTACATAGATCACACAGAGGAGAGGTTATGATTTTCATTAAATGTTTTCTAGATGGAAGGTATATGCACGAGATTACAATGTATCAGCTGGTGATTAGGATTGTTAGATGAACCCACTACGTTCCTGATGAACTCAACTGGTTGAGCCTGTTCAGCAGCTAGTTCCATGGACACAGTGATTTCAATGTCCTTCACCAAGGTCAGATGACTTTCAGTCAACAGTCACTTTGGTGTATCTTCACTCCGTAGCCCACATTCTAGTCTGTCTCTTATGATGTCATTTAGAACACCATTCAACTCACAGTGTTCTGATAGTTTCTTTACTGCAGCAGCAAACATTGGTACTGATTCTCCCTCTTCCTGATGTCTCCTGTGGAACCTGAACCTTTCAGCATTAACTAGTGGTTCTGGTGAAACATGTCCTTTAAGTATCTCCACAACATCCACATACGCCTTGTTACCTGTTGTCTGGATGTAACAGGCTGCCTAGTAAATTACATGTCTTTGGCCCCATTACACTAAAAACTGTAAGCACAGTGTTGTCATCATCAATGTAATTTACAAGAACAGAATATTCAAACCGTTCTGTATATGAGGTCCACTGCTCAATGGTTTCATTAAACTGTCCAATGTTTCCAACAATTCCAGCCATTTTTCATTTCTAAATAGGCTCATGATTGTCACTCACTTCAATATTGTCCTCAACCACATCAATATTTTCCTCAGTCACATGATCTTCATTCACTTCACTCATTGACGTTTCCTCCTCAAGTTCGCTCATTTAGCAGTTTTTATTTCCAAAGTTCGTCTTCACAGTTGAATAAATGTCCCTTCCTTTAATCAATATATATTCCTCCTTTTTTAACTTATTTGGGGTAGGGGGCAGTATTTTCACCTCCGGATGAAAAGCGTGCCCAGAGTAAACTGCCTGGAATATTTATGATGTAATTTTGTATTTCTGTTGACTCCAACATGGAGGAGAAATGTTGTTTATATCTGAGCGCCGTCTCAGATTATTGTATGGTTTGCTTTTTCCGTAAGTAAAAAAAAAAATCTGACACAGCGGTTGCATTAAAGAGAAGTATAATTCTCATAACACTTGTATCTTATATTAAAGTTTATGATGAATATTTCTGTAAATTGATGTGGCTCTCTGAAAAATCACTGAATGTTTTGGAAGCAAAACATTACTGAGCGTAAAGCGCCAATGTAAACTGAGATTTTTGGATATAAATATGCACCTTATCGAACAAAACATACATGTATTGTGTAACATGAAGTCCTATGAGTGTCATCTGATGAAGATCATCAAAGGTTAGTGATTCATTTGATCTCTATTTCTGCTTTTTGTGACTCCTCTCTTTGGCTGGAAAAATGGCTGTGTTTTTTGTGAGTAGGTGCTGACCTAACATAATCGCATGGTGTGCTTTCGTCGTAAAGCCTTTTTGAAATCGGACACTGTGTTGGAATTAACAACAAGTTTAGCTTTAAAATGGCGTATAATACTTGTATGGTTGAGGAATTTTAATTATGAGATTTCTGTTGTTTGAATTTGGCGCCCTGCACTTTCACTGGATGTTGGTCAGGTGGGACATTAGTCCCACATACCCTAGAGAGGTAATCAAGTTGTTTTCCAGATCTGGCATACGTCTCGGGTCCTTTTCCATGACAATGTTAAATCTCTCTCTTAGCTAGCTCAACTCTGCACTTGCCTCTGCTAGTAAATCACTGTGTTAACATTAGCCTAGACTGAACCACAGAAAATAACAGTTTTAAACAATTGTAAAAACCAACTTCTTCCAGACAGAATAGTTCCTGTAGATTCAGACTTATCACCAATCTGTTGTTATGTTTTGTGGGTTTCATAACCACGTCTGTATAACAATTCAATAATGATGAGACGGGAGACAGGAATCAGTTCAACCATTTATCTGGAACGTGATCATCTCAACACATACAAACCCCCATGATGCTCTGCTGCACAACCCCAATATACAACAAATACATAAATAAATAAGTAAGTGGACACTAAACAAAACTTAGAGGATTTAAATGTTTAGTTGTAGAAAGTAGGGCCATGGGACAGGGTCAGGAAGGTCAGTATGTTTGATACCTGGTTACAGAGGTGACATAACAAGCATAAGGTCCATTATAACACAGTGAAGTGGGGCCATGGGACAGGGTCAGAAAGGTCAGGATGTTTGATACCTGGTTACAGAGGTGACATAACAAGCATAAGGTTCATTATAACACAGTGAAGTAGAGGTGGGAGCTAAAAGCAGACATGGACAGTGAGACGTTGTGTGGAGGTCAGGGGTCAAACACTAGATCAGGACAGGTAGAAATGGCAAGGCTGGAAATAGACAGACACATTCTGATCATGGCTCAGACCTGACCTGAGACACCCAATCAGAAGATGCCATAACAAAGTCCTGACCTGAGACACCCAATCAGAAGATGTCATAACAAAGTCCTGACCTGAGACACCCAATCAGAAGATGTCATAACAAAGTCCTGACCTGAGACACCCAATCAGAAGATGCCATAACAAAGTAATGGCCTGAGACACCCAATCAGAAGATGCCATAACAAAGTCCTGGCCAGTAGGCTTTATGGGATTTCCTTTCATCAAAACCCAGAACATTTAAATGAGGCATCTGTCAATAAAAAGTTACTTTAGAGCTTTAGTTGTTGTGTCCAGTGTGTGTGTCACTGACAGAGGAACACTGATTCACCATCATCCCAAACCCAAAACCCTGGATAGAGGGGCTCAGTGAATGTGGAGGTGAATGTGTTCAGGTGGGTCAGTGTGTCAGAGGAGGCTCTATAGAAGGACAGAGTTCACGCTGGCCAGTCCAGATACACTCCTACTCTGTGGGGGCTGGAGGGGCAGACGTCTATGGTAGTGGGTTTATTATTGTGACAGGCAGAGTAACTGTTGTCAGAGCAGAACAGACCTCAAATCTCTCTGGGTGATCAGGATACGGCTGCTCCTCCGTCCTACATGTCACCTTTCTGTTCTCCTCAGACAGAGAGAGGTGGCTGTTTACTGTGTTTAGGTTCAGGGTGAGATCACAGACATCTGATGGATGAGAACAGAGAGAGCAGAGAACAGAAAGAGCGAGCAGAAAGAGAGAGAGCAGAGAGAACTCTGTTGCTATAGTGACCCTGCATTACAACACTCTGTTGCTATAGTAACCCTGCATCACAAAACTCTGTTGTACTAATTGTACAATTTGTTTAATTAATTTTCACATATTTAATTGTTTTGTATTTCATTTCATATTTGTTTCATGTTTCAACCAGTCGCAGGTGAACATCAACCTGACAGAGGAAACGTTAAATCAAATCCCTCCGAAGATGGTGCCTCTTCCTGTTCGGGCGGCGCTCGGCGGTCGTCTACTAGCTGATCACCTTTTCTGTTTCATTTAGTTTAGTTGCACCTGTTTGTTGTTTGGGTTTTGGGCTGTTTAAACCCCGTCGGCCCGCTGGCTTTTCTGTTCATGTGGATTATTGTGGATTCCGTTTTTCCGGACAGTTCCGTCCTGTTTGTTGGGTTGCGCCCTTGTGTTTGGCCGTTACTCTGTTCTTGGAATAAAGATCCACGTTTTGAACTACCCTGCTCTCTGCCCCTGACTCCTCCACCCAGAAGATCCACGTTTTGAACTACCCTGCTCTCTGCCTGACTCCTCCACCCAGAAGATCCACGTTTTGAACCCTGCTCTCTGCGCCTGACTCCTCCACCCAGAAGATCCACGTTTTGAACCCTGCACTCTGCGCCTGACTCCTCCACCCAGAAGATCCACGTTTTGAACCCTGCTCTCTGCCTGACTCCTCCACCCAGAAGCCTTTACAATTACAAAATTGTTTTCACAATTAACAGGTTTTTTCTTGTTTCAAGTCTGTTTTATTATGAAAAGTACAATATATCCTTGTATACTTGTACAACTATGGAGCGTATGTCCATATATAATTATACAACTATGGAGTGTATGTCCAGATATAATTATACAACTATGGAGAGTATGTCCATATATAATTATACAACTATGGAGTGTATGTCCATATATAATTATACAACTATGGAGCGTATGTCCAGATATAATTAGATAACTATGGAGCGTATGTCCATATATAATTATACAACTATGGAGCGTAGGTCCATATATAATTATATATAATTGTACAAATGATCACATTGGTATTTTAACGGTGTTATTGTAATAAGTCCTGGGTCAAGGTCCTCACAATTTTAGGAAGACGTGTGTGTGTGTGTGTGTGTTTGAGTGTGTGTCCAGTGTGTGTGTGTCCTGTGTGTGTGTTTGTGTCCTGTGTGAGTATGTGTCCTGTGTGTGTGTCCAGTGTGTGTTTGTCCAGTGTGTGTGTGTCCAGTGTGTGTGTGTGTCCAGTGTGTGTCTGTGTCCAGTGTGTGTCTGTGTCCAGTGTGCGTGTGTGTGTGTCCAGTGTGTGTGTCCAGTGTGTGTGTGTGTGTGTGTGTCCAGTGTGTGTGTGTGTCCAGTGTGTGTGTGTGTGTCCAGTGTGTGTGTGTGTCCTGTATGGAACCATCGTACGTCTGTTCTTGACCTCTCCTCTGTGAGTTCAGGGTATTTGAGATGGGAGTATCTAGAAAGGTACCTCTCCTCCGTGAGTTCAGGGTATTTGTGATGAGAGTATCTAGAAGGGTACCTCTCCACTGTGAGTTCAGGGTATTTGTGATGAGAGTATCTAGAAGGGTACCTCTCCACTGTGAGTTCAGGGTATTTGAGATGGGACTATCTAGAAAGGTACCTCTCCTCCGTGAGTTCAGGGTATTTGAGATGGGAGTATCTAGAAGGGTACCTCTCCTCCGTGAGTTCAGGGTATTTGAGATGGGAGTATCTAGAAGGGTACCTCTCCTCCGTGAGTTCAGGGTATTTGTGATGGGTGTATCTAGAAGGGTACCTCTCCTCTGTGAGTTCAGGGTATTTGAGATGGGAGTATCTAGAAGGGTACCTCTCCACTGTGAGTTCAGGGTATTTGAGATGGGAGTATCTAGAAGGGTACCTCTCCTCCGTGAGTTCAGGGTATTTGAGATGGGAGTATCTAGAAGGGTACCTCTCCTCCGTGAGTTCAGGGTATTTGAGATGGGAGTATCTAGAAGGGTACCTCTCCTCCGTGAGTTCAGGGTATTTGAGATGGGAGTATCTAGAAGGGTACCTCTCCTCCCTGAGTTCAGGGTATTTGAGATGGGAGTATCTAGAAGGGTACCTCTCCTCCGTGAGTTCAGGGTATTTGTGATGGGAGTATCTAGAAGGGTACCTCTCCTCTGTGAGTTCAGGGTATTTGAGATGGGAGAGAATTGATCTGGATCTTTCAAGTTAAAAGGCACTTTGTAACCTTTCTGTGGTTTGTCATGTTGACTAGGGGATCTTTGCTATAAAATATCTCAGTTGCTATTTTATTGTATTCATTTATACTTATACTATATGATATTATTTACACACTGAACTGATCTGAGGATCAAAGAGATGAAGCTCATATTATTAAAATATGTAGTTTAAGTATAACTCTGACTGGGGTAAACTCTCAGCATTTGGTTTATCCAGTGTGTGTCCAGTGTGTGTGTGTGTCCAGTGTGTGTGTGTGTGTGTGTCCAGTGTGCGTATGTGTGTGTGTGTGTGTGTGTTCAGTGTGTGTGCATGTGTGTGTCCAGCAGGTGTGTGGGTCCAGTGTGTGTGTGTGTGTGTGTCCAGTGTGTGTGTGTGTGTGTCAAGTGTGTGTCTGAGTCCAGTGTGAGTGTGTTTGGGTCCAGTGTGTGTCTGAGTCCAGCGTGAGTGTGTGTTGGTCTAATATGTGTGTGTGTTTGTCTAGTGTGTGTGTGTGTTTGTCCAGTGTGTGTGTGTGTGTGTGTGTCCAGTGTGTGTGTGTGTGTGTGTGTCTGTGTGTGTGTGTGTGTGAATTCATTCTGTTTGGGTGTGTCCAGTGTGTGTGTGTGTCCAGTGTGTGTGTTTGTCCAGTGTGTGTGTTTGTCCAGTGTGTGTGTGTCCAGGTTGTATGTGTGTGTCTGTGTCCAGTGTGTGTGTGTGTCCAGTGTGTATGTGTGTGTGTGTGTCCCCAGTGTGTATGTGTGTGTGTCCAGTGTGTATGTGTGTGTGTCCAGTGTGTATGTGTGTGTCCAGTGTGTGTGTATGTGTGTGTCTGTGTCCAGTGTGAGTGTGTGTGACATGTTAGTCCAGTACGTGTGTGTGTCCAGTCTGTGTGTGTGTCCAGTGTGTATGTGTGTCCAGCGTGTGTGTGTTCACTGACAGAGGGACACTGAGTCGCCATCCCACAAAACCCTAAACAATGTGTGTGTGTGTGTGTATGTATGTGTCCAATGTTTGTGTGTGTGTATCACTGTTAACATGGTAATTATTTACAGGGACACTGAGGAGTCCAGTGTGTGTGTGTGTGTGTGTGTGTGTGTGTGTGTGTGTCATTGTGTGTGTGTGTGTGTGAGAAAGAGTCCAGTGTGTGTGTAAGTCCAGTGTGTGTCTGTGTCATTGTGTGTGTGTGTGTGAGAAAGAGTCTAGTGTGTGTGTGTGTCAGGTTATTATTGACAGAGACAGTGTGTGTGTGTTCAGTGTGTGTGTGTATCACAGGGACACTGAGGCACCATCACCCCAAAGCCTAAACCCTGGATAGAGGGGCTCAGTGAATGTGGAGGTGAATGTGTACAGGTGGGTCAGTGTGTCAGAGGAGGCTCTATAGAAGGACAGAGTTCCAGCTGGCCAGTCCAGATACACTCCTACTCTGTGGGAGCTGGAGGAGGGGACATCTATGGTAGTGGGATTATTATTGTGACAGGCAATGTAACTGTTGTCAGAGCAGAACAGAGTCCAGGACTTGTCATTGTATCCAAGACAACCACCCCTTCCTCTCCTGTTGATTCCTTTATATGTCACTCCTATATCAGCCCCCCTTCTCCCTGTCCACACTTCCTCTCCCCTCCCACTCCACTCTACCTCCCAGTAACAGCGCCCAGTCAGACCCTCTCTACACAGCACCTGTCTACAGTCCTCAAATCTCTCTGGGTGATCAGGATACGGCTGCTTCTCTCTCCTACATGTCACCTTTCTGTTCTCCTCAGACAGAGAGAGGTGTCTGTTTACTGTGTTTAGGTCCAGTGTGAGATCACAGACATCTGATGGATGAAACCAGACACAATATTAGAAATCATCATCATTCACATTAGAATGTTAACTCACTTTTCACTAATTCATTTAATGTAGATGTTTCTAGGTATCAAAAGGAGAAGTTAAGGTAACTTGAGACTTGTTGAATGATCATATGTTATACTGTATGGTAATATAAAACACACTTATTCCTATTAATTACACACACACACACACACACACACACACACACACACACACACACACACACACAGTCAAAGCAACTCTTTGTAAACTTTGTTGTCCCTGATTTCTGCTTCTGTAGAACTACAGCTGATATTTAATATGACCAAGTAAGTCATGATGGTGGTCTTTGACTTTGACTTAACTTGAATTAAGACTTATTCTTAGTCATATTCTTCACAGCTGTCAACACTCACATTTTCTAAGCCCAGGTTTCATTCTGTTCTCTCCACCATGTTCCACACTGTAGCGGTAAGCAGAAGAACAGACAGTCATTGAGGGATACACCTGAACTCTCACACACACACACACACACACACACACACACACACACACACACACACACACAGTCAGCATATAACTTTGTCCAAGTGTTGATAAGAATGTTTGTCTTAACTAGCCTGATAAGTCAACATGTCTGATATGAACATTGACATAAACCCTCTACATACTTGAGTTTCTCCAGTCTGCAGTGTGGATCCTCCAGTCCAGCAGAGAGCAGTCTGACTCCTGAGTCTCCTGGGTGATTGTAGCTCAGGTCCAGCTCTCTCAGGTGTGAGGGGTTTGACCTCAGAGCTGAGACCAGAGAAGCACAGCCTTCCTCTGTGACTAGACAGCCTGACAGCCTGCAAAGAGTCAAATCATATTAAAACCGCACTACTATTCTTTGGTGGTGAAAATAGTGGCAGTATATTTTTTCAACATATTCCATATATATTCGTAAATTAGTGTATCATCATAAAAAATGACAAATGATCAAAATAATAATTGCCTGCAGATAGAAACATGTATAGTACAAATATTATAGTAGACTGACCAGACCAGTTTAAAAAGCAGTATCAGTCAGAAGACAGACAGTGAGGTATCAGATTTAGATTGTATTGAGTATACAGTCCACACCATATCTATTTAGACAGTGAGGTATCAGATTTAGATTGTATTGAGTATACAGTCCACACCATATCTATTTAGACAGTGAGGTATCAGATTTAGATTGTATTGAGTATACAGTCCACACCATATCTATTTAGACAGTGAGGTATCAGATTTAGATTGTATTGAGTATACAGTCCACAACATATCTATTTAGACAGTGAGGTATCAGATTTAGATTGTATTGAGTATACAGTCCACACCATATCTATTTAGACAGTGAGGAATCAGATTTAGATTGTATTGAGTATACAGTCCACACCATATCTATTTAGACAGTGAGGTATCAGATTTAGATTGTATTGAGTATACAGTCCACACCATATCTATTTAGACAGTGAGGTATCAGATTTAGATTGTATTGAGTATACAGTCCACACCATATCTATTTAGACAGTGAGGTATCAGATTTAGATTGTATTGAGTATACAGTCCACACCATATCTATTTAGACAGAGTGAGAGAGTTACAGAGGCTACAACAAAGCATGCTAAACTCTCACCATTACCAATAACAGAGGCTACAACAAAACATGCTAAACTCTCACCATTACCAATAACAGAGGCTACAACAAAACATGCTAAACTCTCACCATTACCAATAACAGAGGCTACAACTAAACATACTAACCTCTCACCATTACCAATAACAGAGGCTACAACAACACATGCTAACCTCTCACCATTACCAACAACAGAGGCTACAACAAAACATGCTAACCTCTCACCATTACCAATAACAGAGGCTACAACTGAACATACTAACCTCTCACCATTACCAATAACAGAGGCTACAACAAAACATGCTAACCTCTCACCATTACCAAAAACAGAGGATACAACAAAACATGCTAACCTCTCACCATTACCAATAACAGAGGCTACAACTGAACATACTAACCTCTCACCATTACCAATAACAGAGGCTACAACAAAACATGCTAACCTCTCACCATTACCAACAACAGAGGATACAACAAAACATGCTAACCTCTCACCATTACCAATAACAGAGGCTACAACAAAACATGCTAACCTCTCACCATTACCAACAACAGAGGATACAACAAAACATGCTAACCTCTCACCATTACCAATAACAGAGGCTACAACTGAACATACTAACCTCTCACCATTACCAATAACAGAGGCTACAACAAAACATGCTAACCTCTCACCATTACCAACAACAGAGGATACAACAAAACATGCTAACCTCTCACCATTACCAATAACAGAGGCTACAACAAAACATGCTAACCTCTCACCATTACCAATAACAGAGACTACAACAAAACATGCTAACCTCTCACCATTACCAATAACAGAGACTACAACAAAACATGCTAACCTCTCACCATTACCAATAACAGAGGGGGTCTGATCTTTGTTCCTCTGTAACTTTCTCATTCAGCATTATTCTCGATTCATTCATGATTATTCATAATCATGGTAGCATCCACATGAATGTAGAAAACATCTTCTATTCTTACTGACAATACAAGTGAAGTGACTCCAAAATGACAGGACATTATTCACCATTCAGTTTCTATTAGGAAAACATCTAAAACACAACCAAGACAAACTGCAAATGAATTCAACAAGTTTGTAGAATCACAAGATTAATGTAATCACTGGAGGCATGGAATATGGGACCAAATACTAAACTTACAACTACTTTAATACAATATATGTGGATATAACCGAATAATTACGACTTTTCAAATGGGAGAACTACATACATAAAGTGCTTTCATATCTGATAATACTGACCTCAGAGTCTCCAGTTTACAGTGGGGATTCCCCAGTCCAGCAGAGAGCAGCTTCACTCCTGAATCCTTCAGGTCATTGTTACTCAGGTCCAGCTCTCTCAGGTGTGAGGGGTTTGACTCCAGAACTGAGACCAGAGAAGCACAGCCTTCCTCTGTCACTCCACAGCCTGACAGCCTGACAAAGAGATCATCATGACTTAACAAACACACTGTTCATTTAACACCAGTAGTGTAGAAGGACAATGGTAGATGCATTTGGTTTATTCTCTCAAACAACATATAGATTCTTCCGTCTCCTAGAATTGTATGGTCATATTGGTATACTAATGTGAAAATCAATGAATTTATTCAATATGTTTTTCAATATAATATTATGTACATATTATAATACATATTTTTCTCTGAACTGAATATTTATTCCTGATGATTAGTTCTTAAATGTAATTTTATTTACTCACAGAGCAGCTCTGGAGGCTTTGACCACTGGCAGCAGCCTCAGAAGACCTTCCTCTGATCTGGAGTATTTCTTCAGGTCAAACACGTCCAGATCCTTTTCTGAAGTCAGCAACACAAAGACCAGAGCTGACCACTGTGCAGGTGACAGGTTGGGTTTTGAGAGACTTCCTGATCTCAGGAAGCTTTGGATCTCCTCCACTAGAGAATGGTCATTCAGTTCATTCAGACAGTGGAACAGATTGATGCTCCTCTCTGGAGAGGGATTCTCCCTGATCTTCTCCTTGATGTACTTGACTGTTTCTTCATGGCTCTGTGAGCTGCTTGTCTTTGTCAGTAGACCTCGTAAGTGCTTCTGATTGGACTCCAGTGAGAGGCCCAGAAGGAAGCGGAGGAAAAGGTCCAGGTTTCCCGTCTCACTTTGTAAGGCTTTATCCACAGCACTCTTGTAGAAAGTAACTTCAGTAACTTTAGGCTTCTCTCTGAAGAGCGACAAAAAGTATCTGAACATTGATTGAGGTTCGTCCATTAGATTCTCATTGTTGTTGATGAATGAGAGGAACACATATACAGCAGCCAGAAACTCCTGAATGCTCAGATGTACGAAGCAGTACACCTTGTCCTGGTACAGCCCACATTCCTCTTTAAAGAGCTGTGTGCACAATCCTGAGTACACTGAGGCTTCATTAACATCAACGCCAGACTCTTTCAGGTCTTCTTCATAGAAAATCAGATTGCCCTTCACAAGCTGTTGAAAAGCCAGTTTTCCCAGTGACAGAATGCTATCTTTATTCCAGTGTGGACCTGTATCTTCTTTCCCAAGATACTTTTCATTCTTCTGTTTGGTATGAAACACCACAAGGTGTGTGTACATCTCAGTCAGAGTCTTGGGCATCTCTTCTCTCTTCTGTTCCAGCATGTGTTCAAGGACTGTTGCAGAAATCCAACAGAAGACTGGAATGTGGCACATGATGTGGAGGCTCCTTGATGTCTTTATGTGTGAGATGATTCTGCTGGCCAGGTCCTGATCACTGAATCTCTTCCTGAAGTACTCCTCCTTCTGTGGGTCATTGAACCCTCGTACCTCTGTCACCTGGTCAACACACCCTGAAGGGATCTTATTGGCTGCTGCAGGTCGGGTAGTTATCCAGAGGAGAGCAGAGGGAAGCAGATTTCCCTTGATGAGATTTGTCAGCAGAACATCCACTGAGGTTGACTCTGTGACGTCCCAACAGATCTTGTTCTTCTGGAAGTCTAGGGGCAGTCGGCACTCATCCAGACCATCAAAGATGAACAGAACTTTGTACTTGTTGTAGTTGGAGATTCTTGATTGTTTGGTTTCCATTGAGAAGTGATTGAGAAGTTCAATGAAAGTGTGTTTGTCCTCTTTCATCAAATTCAGCTCCCGAAAAGGGAATGAAAATACAAATTGGACATCCTGATTTGCTTTTCCTTCAGCCCAGTCCAGAATGAACTTCTGCACAGAGACTGTTTTTCCAATGCCAGCGACTCCCTTTGTCTGCACAGTTCTGATAAGTTTGTCTTGTCCAGTTAAGGTTTTGAAGATGTCGTTACATTTGATTGCAGTCTCTGGTCTTGCTTGTTTCCTGATTGTTGTCTCAATCTGTCTCAGCTCATGTTCATTATTGACCTCTCCTGTTCCACCCTCTGTGATGTAGAGCTCTGTGTAGATATTATTGAGAAGTGTTGGGTTTCCTTGTTTAGCGATCCCCTCAAATACACATTGAAACTTCTTCTTTAGATTAGATTTGAGTTCACGTTGGCAAATCACAGCAAGCTCATCTGAATGAATAAATAACACAGAGGATAATAATATTACGTCTGTTTTAATGTCTACAGTATTGTAGGACTGTTATAAAGTTTTACATTATAATAATTTATTCTCTTAACTGACTGTATAAATGTGTAAATGTTGTCATAATGCATTACAGACTGGTGTGACTGATTAATATTATTATTGGTATTATTGATGGTATTATTAATGTTGTCTCTCTCTCTCTAAATGAATCACCACAACACATCCCTGCTGCTACTTGATGAGGTCACTAGGTGTTGTGTTAAGGCTGCTACAATATCATTGAGTTACACAGCTACTTTAGCTGTACTTTAGCTACATATTTTAAATGTTAAGAAACAGCATTCAACATGAGGCAGACAGCTCTTACATTTCTCCAGTGTGTCAGCAAGCTCCTTCTGGTTCATTTTCCTCAGGATGTGCAGTGTGATCTTCAGAGCCCCCTCTCTGGCACTGCTCTCCTGCTTCTCATCTTCAGCATCCACCACTTCATTATCCTGCTTCTGACTCTCAAAGCCTTCTGGGAGTTCTGGACTAAGAATCCTCTTGAACATCTTCATCTCGTTCTTCACAAATGTCATAATTTTCTCTTCAAGCATCTGAAATAAATTAAGTAAATAAGTTAAGCAAGAGAAGAAATGCTTTTCTCATTAACACATTAATGAATGATTGACAGATCAACTTTACTTGAGGTAAACAAAAAACACATGTACATAACAGGACCACATACACTGAATATGGAGTCCAGGAGGTCTGTTTGATGACTCTGGGAAGACTGACCACTGAGAATCTCTGACTCTGATCTCCCCTGTTGGTTTCTGTGGACAAAACATGAGATTACATCTCCTCATCCAGGGAGTACACACACACACACACACACACAAAGGGAGGGAGGGAATGTTGTGTTTGTTTAATATTGTTTTAGGACTATGAAATTGGCCAAAATTATTAGCCTATGGATTATGAAAACAACAACAATAAATGGGAAAATGGGAGAGGAGAAATGACTAGAGACAGTGTTGTTTAACTCACTGACCAGGACCCATGAGTTCTTCTTACCTTTGTTCAGTAGAAAAGTCTCCCTCTCTAAAGTTTATAGGTTGATCCATAGACCGGTCACTCTTCATGGACACACAGCTGGGAACAGGGGAGGCTGGTCTCTCCTGCTGGATTGGTCTTCAACACAACAGAGACAAACATGACATCCCTCATCTACTCTGAGCTCAGATGGGGAAACATAAGAAGAGTTTCACAAAATAGAACTGACTTCTAGACGCTCGTTGCAGCGCGCGAGCAGTGTGTCATTTTTAATAACGAGATTAATTTAGCGACGCGAGCGTTGTAGTCAGTCTGTCAGCCCTGCTAAAAGGCTGGTGTCGTTACTCTGCCTTCTCCGGGGGATGTTGAGGTAAATTTACTAACCGGGAGGGTTGAATGATGTAATTTATTGGAGGGCTGGAAGACGCACTCTCGAGGTTGTTTACTCACAATATCAGATATTAAGATGATTTTTATAATGAATGTATACTGAGGTTGAGGTTCTGACTAGTGATTATTTACCCGGGGTTCAATACCTGCTATTGTTACTATTTATTTAGGTTTAAACACTAAAGTTACCGTCCATCTAGTGAAGAGAGGAGAACCGGACAGAGGTAGCCAGCATCCGTCAACGAGAGAGGGAGAAGCCTCACCGGGATTTAACAGGTGGAAGAAACAACCGGGGAGCTCCATCGGTCCACAAGAAATGCAGACAGCCGGTGATGATGTAGTGGTAGCTATGGTAACTAGGATGCTGCTGGTAGAGTAGCTAGCTAGATTACCGAGCTGTACCGACTAGCTAGGATAACTAGGATGCTGCTGGTAGAGTAGCTAGCTAGCTTACCGAGCTGTACCGACTAGCTAGGATAACTAGGATGCTGCTGGTAGAGTAGCTAGCTAGCTTACCGAGCTGTACTGACTAGCTAGGATAACTAGGATGCTGCTGGTAGAGTAGCTAGCTAGATTACCGAGCTGTACCGACTAGCTAGGATAACTAGGATGCTGCTGGTAGAGTAGCTAGCTAGATTACCGAGCTGTACCGACTAGCTAGGATAACTAGGATGCTGCTGGTAGAGTAGCTAGATAGCTTACCGAGCTATACCGACTAGCTAGGATAACTAGGATGCTGCCGGTAGAGTAGCTAACTAGCTTACCGAGCTGTACTGACTAGCTAAGATAACTAGGATGCTGCTGGTAGAGTAGCTAGCTAGATTACCGAGCTGTACCGACTAGCTTGGTTAGTTAGCAGGTCGTTCGTCTGTCCCTCGTTTCGATGACGAATCCGGTGAAACACAAATTGAAACAAGGATAGAGAGTGAAAAGGATCTGGCTACACTCACACTGTCCCTGACCGTAAAGAAAAAAGCAAATTGAACAATAAACTTCGGTGTCTCAACACTGTAACAAACTCGTAACGTCGTTATTCCCCAAGATCACCTCAATCCACTCTGCGCGTAACCGGCTTGGCGCCACACCGTACGGGGTGGCGGACAGTTTTGTACGCGGACAGTTCTGTACGGGGACGCGGACAGTTCTGTACGGGGACGCGGACAGTTCTGTACGGGGACGCGGACAGTTCTGTACGGGGACGCGGACAGTTCTGTACGGGGACGCGGACAGTTCTGTACGGGGACGCGGACAGTTCCAGAACGCGGACATGAGCAGTGCAACACAATCAACTAAACCCAGTCTTTACGTTGGGTTACATTGGTAATATTCATTTTTTATCATTATGTTAAACAAACATTCTGTTTTTTTATAACAATTCCATATTTTAATAAACATTCCATATTTAATTATCTACATCATGTTATTTCAAGTTCTCCCTTTGGAGCACAACATCATGTTGTTAAAAAATAATCCTAAATTGTGCATGGCTATAAATTGGGCAATTGAAGGCGTCTAGGGCGTAATATGTGTTAGATGAAAATGAACATTGTATGCAATGTTGTAGGCAACATGATGGTAATATTGTCAATATTCTGCTTGTACAACCATCAAAATTGGTAAAAAAATAAATAAAAATGCATTCCATTATATTAGGTAATAATTAAGAGTAGGGTTAGGGTTAGAGAGGAGGCAAAGTGGTCGTGTCATGTGAAAATTCTATCAAATGTCTAACATTGCAACGAGTACAGTCAGGGTGCCGTGGAACCCCTGCAGTACCTCCACAGACCCCGGATTGAGAACCCCTGCAGTACCTCCACAGACCCCGGATTGAGAACCCCTGCAGTACCTCCACAGACCCCGGATTGAGAACCCCTGCAGTACCTCCACAGACCCCGGATTGAGAACCCCTGCAGTACCTCCACAGACCCCGGATTGAGAACCCCTGCAGTACCTCCACAGACCCCGGATTGAGAACTCCTTATTTAGCAGATGTTCTTATCCAGAACGCTTTACAGTAAGTTCATTCATCTTAAAATAGCTATTTATTTTGGAAATAAACTTAATAAATTCTTCAAAAAATTGTCATCTTACCTCTTAGATTTGGTGTCATGTCCCCCAGAGAGATACATTTTAGAGGCAGTGCCATCCTCCTCTCTCTCCCCATAGAGACTCATTTTAGAGGCAGAGCCCCCCTCCTCTCTCTCCCCAGAGAGACTCATTTTAGAGAACCGACCCCTAAACAGAGATCCAACATGTTGGTTGTGGTTAACACAGTGACAACTAAACAGAGATCCAACATGTTGGTTTTGGTTAACACAGTGACAACTAATTATTGAAGGTCAATTGTTCTCATGTATTCATTATCTCTTTGAGAAATAAAACATTTACTAACAGACATAAAAACAGTCAGGTGATTTAATGCATCACATGAACATGTAGCTGTGACATTTAATCTCCATTTAATCTCAATAATAATAAGTCACTGTTTGTTTTTATTTTTTATTTTACCTTTATTTTACTAGGCAAGTCAGTTAAGAACAAATTCTTATTTTCAATGACGGCCTAGGAACAGTGGGTTAACTGCCTGTTCAGGGGCAGAACGACAGATTGTCAGCTTGTCAGCTCGGGGGTTTGAACCTTCCAGTTACTAGTCCAACGCTCTAACCACTAGGCTACCCTGCCGTTAAGGTAGTTCTAGACAGTACAGCAACAATAATAACAATAATAATAATAATAATAATAATAACAATAATAATAATAATAATAATAATAATAATAATAAGTCACTGTTTGTTAAGGTAGTTATAGACAGTACAGCAACAATAATAATAATAATAATAATAATAATAATAATAATAACAATAATAATAATAATAATAATAATAATAAGTCACTGTTTGTTAAGGTAGTTCTAGACAGTACAGCAACAATAATAATAATAATAATAAGTCACTGTTTGTTAAGGTAGTTATAGACAGTACAGCAACACAAGGCCATGTCTCACACTTGTTTTTATTCACCAAAAGTGGCTATTTATTGACTTTCAGTCTGTTCTTTCTTTTCTAAACGTATCTGAGAATATAGACAGAAGGGCTAAAACGGACTTGATTGATCTGAGGGGGAAATCTTTGATCCATTCAGAATCTTTTTTTGCATCAAGTGATATGTAGATGTTATATTATGTAAAGTAGACTAGGTTATAATGTATAGTAGTGGGTTGTTAGTGATATGTAGATGTTATATTATGTAAAGTAGACTAGGTTATAATGTATAGTAGTGGGTTGTTAGTGATATGTAGATGTTATATTATGTAAAGTAGACTAGGTTATAATGTATAATAGTGGGTTGTTAGTGATATGTTATATTATGTAAGGTAGGCTAGGTTATAATGTATAATAGTGGGTTGGTAGTGATATGTAGATGGTATATTATGTAAAGTAGACTAGGTTATAATGTATAGTAGTGGGTTGTTAGTGATGTGTAGATGTTATATTATGTAAAGTAGACTAGGTTATAATGTATAGTAGTGGGTTGTTAGTGATATGTAGATCAAGGTCTATACCTCAGATATAGCCTACATATCATAGATGACCAGTCTAAACCTGTTCAGGTCAGTTCACATAATGTTATAGTCCTTCCAGTAGCAGGACAGAGAATGTACTGTATATAAACTACATATCATAGATGACCAGCCTAAACCTGTTCAGGTCAGTTCACATAATGTTATAGTCCTACCAGTAGCAGCACAGAGAATGTCCACTATAGATACAAAAGTATGTGGACACCCCTTCAAATAAGTGGATTCGGCTATTTCAGCCACACCTGTTGCTGACAGGTGTATAGAATCGAGCACACCACCTTGCAATCTCCACAGACAAACATTGGCAGTAGAATGACCTAACGGAAGATCTCAGTGCCTTTCAACGTGGCACCGTCATAGGATGCCACCTTTCCAACATGTCAGTTCGTCAAATTCCTGCCCTGCTATAGCTGCCCCGGTCAACTGTAAGTGCTGTTATTGTGAAGTGGAAACATCTAGGAGCAACAACGGCTCAACCGTGAAGTGGTAGGCCACTCAAGCTCAGAGAACGGGCCCGCCAAGTGCGGAAGCACATAAAAATGGTCTGTCCTCGGTTGCAACACACAATACCGAGTTCCAAACTGCAATGTCAGCAAAATAACTGTTAGTCCGGAGCTTCATGAAATGGCTTTCTATGGCCAAGCAGCCGCACACAAGATCACCTCGCGCAATGCCAAGCATCGGCTTGAGTGGTGTAAAGCTTGCTGCCATTTGACTCTGGAGCAGTGGAATCTGGGTTTGGTGGATGCCAGGAAAACGCTTCCTGTCCGAATGCATTGTGCCAACTGTAAAGTTTGGTGGCGAAGGAAAAATTGTCTTGGGCAGTTTGGGGAAGGCCCTTTCCTGTTTCAGCATGACAATGTCCCCGCGCAGAAAGTGAGGTCCATACAGAAATGGCTTGTCGAGATCGGTGTGGAAGAACTTGACTGGCCTGCACAGAGCCCTGACCTCAACCCCATTGAACACCTTTGATATGAATTGGAATGCCGACTGCGAGCCAGGCCTAATCGCCCAACATCAGTGCCCAACCTCCCTAATGCTCTTATGGCTGAATGGAAGCAAGTCCCCGCAGCATGTACCAACATCTAGTGGAAAGCCTTCCCAGAAGAGTGTAGGCTGTTACAGCAGCAAAGGGGGGACCAACTCCATAGGAATGCCTATGATTTTGGAATGAGATGTTCGACTAGCAGGTGTCCACATACTTTTGGTCATGTAGTGTATGTAGCCTAATCAAAATCAAATCAAATCTTTATTGATCTCAATATCTGAGCGGCATAGACTAAGATACAGTAGAATAGTATAGAATACAGTATATACATATGAGATGAGTAATACATAGACTAAGATACAGTAGAATAGTATAGAATACAGTATATACATATGAGATGAGTAATGCATAGACTTAGAATAAAGTAGAATAGTATAGAATACAGTATATACATATGAGATGAGTAATGCATAGACTAAGATACAGTAGAATAGAATACAGTATATCCATATGAGATGAGTAATGCATAGACTAAGATACAGTAGAATAGTATAGAATACAGTATATACATATGAGATGAGTAATGCCAGATATTTATAGCCGAGGCCAGATTCTATTCACAACATTTCCAACAGAGACCATCAGGTTGGTCGGCATGATTATTGATCGTACTGTAGCTCAAACCTACTGTGACTGTTGAATGTCTGACGACGACCTAACTTTATAATAGTTCGTAGCCGACCTACCAGAATCTGCCCGTCTTTCCTTCAAATCAACACATTTACATTGACAGACAAAAGTACTCCTTACATTTTGAATGCTTAGCAGGACAGAAAATGGTCCAATTCACACACTTATCAAGAGAACATCCCTGGTCATCCCTACTGCCTCTGATCTGGAGGACTCACTAAACAGAGAACATCCCTGGTCATCCCTACTGCCTCTGATCTGGAGGACTCACTAAACAGAGAACATCCCTGGTCATCTCTACTGCCTCTGATCTGGAGGACTCACTAAACAGAGAACATCCCTGGTCATCCCTACTGCCTCTGATCTGGAGGACTCACTAAACAGAGAACATCCCTGATCATCCCTACTGCCTCTGATCTGGTGGACTCACTAAACAGAGAACATCCCTGGTCATCCCTACTGCCTCTTATCTGGCAGACTCACTAAACAGAGAACATCCCTGATCATCCCTACTGCCTCTGATCTGGAGGACTCACTAAACAGAGAACATCCCTGGTCATCTCTACTGCCTCTGATCTGGAGGACTCACTAAACAGAGAACATCCCTGGTCATCCCTACTGCCTCTGATCTGGAGGACTAACTAAACAGAGAACATCCCTGGTCATCCCTACTGCCTCTGATCTGGAGGACTCACTAAACAGAGAACAACCCTGGTCATCCCTACTGCCTCTGATCTGGAGGACTCACTAAACAGAGAACATCCCTGGTCATCCCTACTGCCTCTGATCTGGCAGACTCACTAAACAGAGAACATCCCTGGTCATCCCTACTGCCTCTTATCTGGCAGACTCACTAAACAGAGAACATCCCTGGTCATCCCTACTAGCCTCTGATCTGGCAGACTCACTAAACAGAGAACATCCCTGGTCATCTCTACTGCCTCTGATCTGGTGAACTCACTAAACAGAGAACATCCCTGGTCATCTCTACTGCCTCTTATCTGGCAGACTCACTAAACAGAGAACTTCCCTGGTCATCCCTACTAGCCTCTGATCTGGCAGACTCACTAAACAGAGAACATCCCTGGTCATCCCTACTAGCCTCTGATCTGGCAGACTCATTAAACAGAGAACATCCCTGGTCATCTCTACTGCCTCTTATCTGGCAGACTCACTAAACAGAGAACATCCCTGGTCATCCCTACTGCCTCTGATCTGGAGAACTCA
Source organism: Oncorhynchus mykiss (assembly GCF_057628025.1). Classification (NCBI taxonomy): domain Eukaryota; kingdom Metazoa; phylum Chordata; class Actinopteri; order Salmoniformes; family Salmonidae; genus Oncorhynchus; species Oncorhynchus mykiss. Next base: position 81,391,700 of record NC_143034.1, on the reverse strand, counting down.
CTAAACAGAGAACATCCCTGGTCATCCCTACTAGCCTCTGATCTGGAGTACTTCAGTAAAATACTTTAAAGTACTACTTCAGTAGTTTTGGGGGGAATCTGTCCTTTACTTTAATATTTATATTTTAACAAATGAAAATGGAAATGGACTCACTAAACACAAATGCTTTGTTTTTAAATGATGTCTGAGTGTTGGAGTGTGACCCTGGCTATCCGTCAATTAAAATAACATGGAAATTGTGCCGTCTGGTTTGATTAATAAAAGGAATTTAAATTATTATTACTTTACTTTTACTTTTGATACTTAATTATATGTAAAGCCAAATACTTGTAGACATTTCCTGAAGTAGTATTTTACTGGGTGATTTTCACTTTTACTGGAGTCATTTTCTATGAAGGAATCTTTATTTTTACTCCAGTTTGAGAACTGAGTTCTTTTTCCACCACTGTTCTAACGTTCCATATGAGACACAGTTTCAACAGACATTCTGGAACTGAGTTCTGTTTCCACCACTGTTCTACCGTTCCATATGAGTCACAGTTTCAACAGACATTCTGGAACTGTGTCGGCTACAAAGTTACTTTCAATTTCATATCAGGAAACAAAGTAACGGTCACTGGGTGAATTAGTTGTGCATTGCCCGGCTCCCCGGGGGAGCAGAGTTTACACATTTTACACCATTCCATTGGTCCTTAAAATAAATGTCCACTCAGCTGTAGCACCGGGCCATGCAAAACAAACTTCCCACTGTAGCAGAGACACAGAGTTCTAATCCCAGACGCGTTTCTTCAAGACATCTCTCTTACATTATTTTTGATTAACATGTAATTTACTCGATACCAAGTTTAGCTGTGTTTTTTTTCTCTAAGATGTGAGTTACTGTAGGACTTTAATAATTGTAAGCAGGCCTACAAACCAAAAAGGTTTTAATTTGAGAATGTTCATTTGTATGCCTCAAATATTAAACTGTCTTAAAATATTTGATGATTAGTTGAATCAGGTGTGTAAGTGCTGGTAAGAACAAAAGGATGGAGAAACCCTGAGATAAACATGAAACCATATCATTGAAAAGCTCCTCCACCATCTTTACCAGACGTGTTACTGATAACATGTAGGACTACTGATTAGTTTACACTTAGAAAACTGTTGTCTGTCAGCAATTCAGATCAAGTAGCAGTTCTACTAACTAGTAATATCTCATTCCAGGTATTCATGCATGTTCAGAAATACTTACTTTTTTTTTCAATAATCTCCATATAGTGTTTTCTGCTCTGTCGTCTCAAAATGGATCCTGAACAAAACAACAGCTTTACTTTCTGTTTCAGCTCAGCCGTCTCCCCACCCTGATAATAAAGTGTTATATTGGTATCTTCCACTAGATGGCAGTAAACACCTGCTGTAACTAGACTTTACAACTATGTGTTCTGTTTCAGCTCAGCTGCCTCCTCACCCTGATAATAAAGTGTTATATTGGTATCTTCCACTAGATGGCAGTACACACCTGCTGTAACTAGACTTTACAACTATGTGTTCTGTTTCAGCTCAGCCGCCTCCCCACCCTGATAATAAAGTGTTATATTGGTATCTTCCACTAGATGGCAGTAAACACCTGCTGTAACTAGACTTTACAACTATGTGTTCTGTTTCATACAGGCAGTGTCCCAGAGTTGGAGTGCTAATCTAGGATCAGGTCCCACTCTCCATGTAATCTGATTCATTATGATCTAGGATCAGGTCCCTCCTCTCCATGTAATCTGATTCATTATGATCTTGGATCAGGTCCCCCTGTCCATGTAATCTGATTCATTATGCTCTAAAAGGCTAAACTGATCCTAGATCAGCTCTCCTACTCTTTATGAATACTGTCACAGGTGACTCCTCAAGATGAGGAGATGATTTCTAAGTTATATTTTTCAAGAATCAATTAGTATCATTCATTGAACTGCTTTGCCATGAACAGATCGGTGAGGTCTTAACCTAAAGGTTCTATATATACCTTATGGTCATTTTAATGGGGTTGAACATCCATCCCATCAGATTGTGTAAAGGATTTTATGAGTTCAGAAAAATAGTGACTTGGAAGCATCTCTCTGACCTCACTCTGCTGAAACACACTCAAGTAAAGACCACATAGATACAGTTATATGTCTGTTTCTACCCACTTTTACAGCCAATGTTATGGACTGGTATTCATATGAATCAGTAGGATATACAGACTAGTTAACCACCTCCCAGTAGATGGACCCACTCAGAACTTTATATATACAGACTAGTTAACCACCTCCCAGTAGATGGACCCACACAGAACTGTATATATACAGACTAGTTAACCACCTCCCAGTAGATGGACCCCACTCAGAACTTTATATATACAGACTAGTTAAACATCTCCCAATAGACAACCGATTTGAGGTCTTGACCAGCAATGTCCCACTGGGGTCAACCAAGCCGAGAGGTTCTAGAAAGAGGACTGACTTTCATACCAACTCCTAAACAGGTTGTTGTGATATTGATTTAGAGGTAGGTGAAGGAGTCAAGCACAGGAGAGCAGAGATGTCCAAGTAGCGTCTTTTAATAGGCAAGTCCACAACAATAGGGTCAGGTACAATACCAAAATAAACACCCACGACAAAAGAGAACACAGTTCCTCACGAAAAGGAGGGAAAAACAACGCTCCTTAAATTTACACACAATCGGTATATACGAGAAAATAACTGAGGCACAACCTCAACGAGCAAAATGAAATTAACAATCCCACACAAACCTAAGCAGGCAACAGGGGTACTTATACACACTGAAATGAAAGCAAATGAAACCAGGTGTGAAAGAACCAAAGACAAAAACAAACGGAAAAGGAAACAAGGATCAGTGATGGCTGGTAGGCCGGCGGAGCGCCGCCCGAACAAGGATCAGTGATGGCTGGTAGGCCGGGAAGCCGCCCGAACAAGGATCAGTGATGGCTGGTAGGCCGGGAAGCTGCCCGAACAAGGATCAGTGATGGCTGGTAGGCCGGGAAGCCGCCCGAACAAGGATCAGTGATGGCTGGTAGGCCGGCGGAACGCCGCCCGAACAAGAAGAAGTTGTGACACAGGTGACTGGGAGGAACCAACTCCTAAACAGGTGGACTGTGGGGAGCTCCAGAGGGGATCTATCATACCAACTCCTAAACAGGGGGACTGGGAGGAACAAACTCCTAAACAGGGGGACTGGGAGGAACCAACTCCTAAACAGGGGGACTGGGAGGAACCAACTCCTAAACAGGGGGACTGGGAGGAACCAACTCCTAACCAGGAGGACTGGGAGGAGCCAACTCCTAAACAGGTGGACTGGGAGGAACCAACTCCTAAACAGGTGGACTGGGAGGAACCAACTCCTAAACAGGGGGACTGGGAGGAACCAACTCCTAAACAGGTGGACTGGGAGGAGCTCCAGAGGGGATCTATCATACCAACTCCTAAACAGGTGGACTGGGAGGAACAAACTCCTAAACAGGGGGACTGGGAGGAACCAACTCCTAAACAAGGGGACTGGGAGGAACCAACTCCTAAACAGGTGGACTGGGAGGAACCAACTCCTAAACAGGGGGACTGGGAGGAACCAACTCCTAAACAGGGGGACTGGGAGGAACCAACTCCTAAACAGGGGGACTGGGAGGAACCAACTCCTAAACAGGGGGACTGGGAGGAACCAACTCCTAAACAGGGGGACTGGGAGGAACCAACTCCTAAACAGGTGGACTGGGAGGAACCAACTCCTAAACAGGTGGACTGGGAGGAACCAACTCCTAAACAGGTGGACTGCGGGAAACCAACTCCTAAACAGGAGGACTGGGAGGAGCCAACTCCTAAACAGGTGGACTGGGATGAACCAACTCCTAAACAGGAGGACTGGGAGGAGCCAACTCCTAAACAGGTGGACTGTGGGGAACTCCGGAGGGGATTTACACGTCCTTCATAGAAGATTGAAGTTATCAGATCATTATGAATATGAAACAGATTTTCCTCATATACTAATTCCAAACCCCTCACATTGGGAACCTCAGTTGGAGTCAGTGTCAGAAACTATACAGGCTCTTATATGTAGGGAGGTGGCTTCCTTTTCACAATTCAGAAGCATTTTTTTTTAAATCAAGCTCTAGAAACATTCAACATCAATCAGAGTATAGTGATTAAACCAGCAGATAAGGGGGCTCAGATTGTTGTAATGGATAAAGTGAATATCTTCTTGAAGCCAATAGTCAATAGGATCATGTTAAACACTATGTTCCATTGTCCCACTGATATAAAATATGGGCCAGTTGCCATACGTTACTTCCCTCCAAGCCATTTCCAATAGACTTGATACTTCTTCCCCAGTGCTGAGACAGTGTTGAGACAGTGCTGAGACAGTGCTGAGACAGTGCTGAGACAGTGCTGAGACAGTGCTGAGACAGTGTTGAGACAGTGTTGAGACAGTGCTGAGACAGTGCTGAGACAGTGCTGAGACAGGCCAAATGATGTAGATCTGAAGAGCAGGCCTTGCTTTTTACCTGCTTCCCTGTACTATTCGGTTGGGTAAACACCCTGAGTTGTATAACAGACAGGCTTGGCTGAGTGCCCAGGGCTGAATAAACAACCAGAGAAGACTGGGCGAAGGGTAGATAAACCTGACGGGGGTGGAGACAGTAAAGCCTGTGTGGATACTACAGCCACAGTGTGGATACTACAGCCACAGTGTGATAAGTGGTAAACGGGTTGCTAAACAGCCTGTGTGGATACTACAGCCACAGTGTGAATACTACAGCCACAGTGTGGATACTACAGCCACAGTGTGATAAGTGGTAAACGGGTTGCTAAACAACCTGTGTGGGATGTATTGTTAATGGCTGGATATAGAGACACACTTGGATGCAACTGTAAAGGCTAGAAACCACTGAATGGACTCTTGTTGGATAACCCAGACTCACTTGGATGAAGCGGTACTGGGTGGAAAGCCCAGCCATAATCTCTGGGTGGAAAGCCCAGCCATAATCTCTGGGTGGAAAGCCCAGCCATAATCTCTGGGTGGAAAGCCCAGCCATAATCTCTGGGTGGAAAGCCCAGCCATAATCTCTGGGTGGAAAACCCAGCCATAATCTCTGGGTGGAAAGCCCAGCCATAATCTCTGGGTGGAAAGCCCAGCCATAATCTCTGGGTGGAAAGCCCAGCCATAATCTCTGGGTGGAAAGCCCAGCCATAATCTCTGGGTGGAAAGCCCAGCCATAATCTCTGGGTGGAAAGCCCAGCCATAATCTCTGGGTGGAAAGCCCAGCCATAATCTCTGGGTGGAACATGTGTGGTGGTAATGTTACTGCTGTTTGTAATCTATGTGAATAGACAAGAACAAGGCTCTGAAATGACTGGTGATTCACTTCATTGCTGTCATGTCAAACCAAGGATACATAATGGTATAGTATAATGACACATATACTGCCTGATATATTCATTTAGATGTGCAGGAGTTCAATGTTCATGTCCTCTATCTCTTTGCATATGGACCGGCCTGTATGAAGTGGTTGAGATGGGGTGGAGTTTCCATCTCCCATTGTCTCCTGATCGGTCCTGCTACATCTTTCACCATCCTCATCCTGCAGAGCTCTTGCAGCGTAGGAAGGGGTCTTGGTACAAAGGTCACCTTTTCAACCTCATATAGTCCAGCAAACGTGCCATGGTGTTGAAGTGTATAGCTGTGTCAATCACGCTGTTGACTACTGCATCTTTTACAGGCACAAACCCGCACTTATCACAGGTTACCTTATCGGGTATTTCTCTCGGTCTAGCCATCAAGTAACCTTCTGGGACTGCTTCAATCACGCTGTTGACTACTGCATCTTTTACAGGCACAAACCCGCACTTATCACAGGTTACCTTATCGGGTATTTCTCTCGGTCTAGCCATCAAGTAACCTTCTGGGACTGCTTCAATCACGCTGTTGACTACTGCATATTTTACAGGCACAAACCCGCACTTATCACAGGTTACCTTATCGGGTATTTCTCTCGGTCTAGCCATCAAGTAACCTTCTGGGACTGCTTCAATCGCATCCTCTATCATCGCAACAGGTTCACCTCTGTCCCAGTCTACGAAGTCCGTGCATTTGTAATAGCCTCGGGTGACATACTGTATATAGCAAATGGGATGAGGCTATTGTCAGGGCTCTTCACCACACCTGAACACACACCTCCGGGCATGTCACCAAAGTAGGCCGCGATGGCAATAGCTCCTACAGTGACTTCGGGTCTATTCAGGGATGATATTAGCTGCTCTTCGGAGACGGAACCCCACCACTTCTCACCCAGCCATTCTAACAGTGGAAGCCACGATCTGTCCAATAGGGGCCAGTTGCCATGTTCATTTCGGTAAGAGACACGGAGTGAATCGAATTGTCTTCTGTTTACATAGGCCATCGTCCAACCCCGTAGCTATTTCCATATATGTGTGTAATTAGTAACATAGTTATTTTGATACAGCAATTTTAAGTACTAGGGAATTGGAAGCAAACCCCAAACAGCACACGGTCAATAACCACAGGGAAAGTGCCTCATGTTTCTAACTGTTGTTGCTAGTAGCTCCTCAGGATGATGCCGAGATGTAGCTCTCTGAGCACCTTTCACAGTCGCACCCCCTGTGCCTAACCGTAACCGTAGTGTATACTGATATGGTAGTGTGTACTGATATGGTAGTGTATACTGTGATTACAAGTAAGTAAGTATTGTACATGATTAACACGACACTCAACATAGAGTACACAATTTACTACTATTGCCACGGTTACACGTCGATACATGTCCGTACATGTCCAGACATGTGGAGCAGTGAAAACAATCCCCTCCATGATGTTTTTCAACTTGAAAATTCAATGACCTGTCCTAGACTGATCCAGTACAAAAGTGAACTGTTGCATCATCCATGTACCCATGTAAGCTGTAGGAAACAAAATATACTACTATTGCCACGGCTACATGTCCATACATGTCCATACATGTCCAGACATGTGGAGCAGGGAAAACAATCCCCTCCATGATATTATTCAACTTGGAATGTGATGACCTGTCCTAGACTGACCCCTGTAGTACAAATGTGAACTACACGTCCAGACATGTCCAGACATGTGGAGCAGTGAAAACAATCCCCTCTATGATATTATTCAACTTGGAATGTGATGTTAAAATATGAAACTATTTGTGAATAGATGAAATGTAATTTCAGCTTCTTAAATGAGAGAACGGTTTGTCATGGAGAAACTCTGCTCACTCAGAGGCCCCGCCCAAGTGAACAGACATTGGTTATAAACTATGAAACACGCCCTTCTCTCTCCTACTATATAAGCCCTGATATGAAAATGTAACCTCCTGTTCCAAGGAGAAGAGGACGGTGGTCTCCACTTGAAAAGGACAAGATCAACAACAGAACTAAGCCAACCTCAGTGTGAGCTCTGGTTGAACGACAAGAACCTACCGAAATTAACATTTCATTTCAACATGAAGATGATGATCAACACACCGAAAGGATGAATTTCGACTATACCAGCCAGAATATAGCATGAGCTTAAAGTATGGCAACTTGCTGTGAACTTTGAACTCTTATTCACTAAAGAAGTGATACCTCCTAGCTGTTGCGTTAGCAACCACAGCTGTAAACGTGGGCTGGGAAAGGACGGACAAAGGACCCGTTCTACCACACGACGACGGTTCTACCAAGTATACGTTCTACCACCAGACATTCTTCAAAGGACAACCTGGCCTTCCACCTACGACCAACCGATCGAAGCGCAGCTCAGAGTAAATATTTATTGCATTTTCCTTTTCCAAATGGGCGATTATTTAGAATACATAAGATACTGTATTTACGATAGAATAGCTTCCTAATGCATTCAAATGGCAATGGTTTGATTGGATGACAAATGGCCAATGAGTTTAATGTATTAAATATAGATATAGGCATCATCTTTGATGAAGGTTATATGTAACTAAAATCCAATAAATATGCTACTTCTGACATCGTTATCTAAAATGTATTTTGACTTAGTGATTAATGACATGGTTTCTTCTTTGAGGGATTTTCATGCCATAATGTGTCCAGGCATTTAAAGCAGAAATCTCTGATTGGTACATGATGCATTTGTGGACTTTTAAATGAATGATATATATTGTAGCCATTGATTCTTGAAGAATATAACTCACCCCATCCCTCGGCTGTTTACCCCCAAAGAATGGCAGGGTGGCGCCTTTGTTATTGATTGCCCCTTTAATGTAACAGATCATTAAAAACAGCTGAAGTATTGTCCATTAATAAGTTGCAATGTTACTGTTACATGATTAACACGACACTCAACATAGAGTACACAATTTTACTACCAATAATAATGACAGTATTCACAACAACAAAACTATGTACAATGCAATGATCTTAGATGAAGGAGAACAGTAAAAATCATATTTTCAAAACAGGTGTGAGGTTAGTGGTAGAAACATTCAGGTCCAGTCAGTCAAAGTGGGTTTAAATATAACAATATTCTATTAACCTGGCATATTGAGCATTTAGAAGAAAATATGCATTAAGGCTTGTCACGGCACAGACAACATGAGGGAGACAGACAACATGAGGGAGACAGACAACATGAGGGAGACAGACAACATGAGGGAGACAGACAACATGAGGGAGACAGACAACATGAGGGAGACAGACAACATGAGGGAGACAGACAACATGAGGGAGACAGACAACATGAGGGAGACAGACAACATGAGGGAGACAGACAACATGAGGGAGACAGACAACATGAGGGAGACAGACAACATGAGAGAGACAGACAACATGAGGGAGACAGACAACATGAGGGAGACAGACAACATGAGGGAGACAGACAACATGAGGGAGACAGACAACATGAGGGAGACAGACAACATGAGGGAGAAAGACAACATGAGGGAGAAAGACAACATGAGGGAGACAGACAACATGAGGGAGACAGACAACATGAGGGAGACAGACAACATGAGGGAGACAGACAACATGAGGGAGACAGACAACATGAGGGAGACAGACAACTGAATAGAGGACAGTCAAGTGTGCTTGATCTTAGATGAAGGAGAACAGTAAAAATCATATTTTCAAAACAGGTGTGAGGTTAGTGGTAGAAACATTCAGGTCCAGTCAGTCAAAGTGGGTTTAAATATAACAACATAATGATGTTGTGCAAACAATCTAGTTAAATAAAGAGACACACGACTCATCTGACTGTCAACTTTCATCTTTTCAGGGAAAGAAAATGCAGCGACAAAACCAAAGAGGAATAACGGAGACCTTTTTCCGCGGGGAGCATCAGAGTATAGAAACCTTGAAAATGGAGACCCCACTAAGTTGTAGACGTCTTATTTCAAAAGACATTCCACTGTACCCCAAAGCTGATAGAGCGGAATTTCACGTGGACACAGTCTGTCATGTAACCACTCCAACAGGCCTGACAGGAATCATGGATCTGAGTGGATTTACAGCAGGGCAAACAGGGGGTTTCACATGGTGGGCTCTTCACATTACAGAAGGGGAAATTGAGGCAGCAGAGAATCGCTTCATTGAAAAGGAACAGCTTTCCTTTGACCCAACAACGGGTGAAGAACAAAGACACAATCCATTCCTGAAGGAATTCACCACCTCCCCTGTCTTCCAAAAGGGATCTCGGTACGGGAACTTTAAGTTTACCTTCCCCTTGGAGGATCTCATGCAGATGTACACAGAGCAGATCTGTGAGGGAGAGAAGCCTGTCCTGAGAGTCTTTGAAACCGTGGTTTACAAGCAGGAGATCATGTACGTTGTGGTTGTCCACGGTCCAGATGTGACAGAGTTTGATGAGTACCCACTTCTTGCTGATGAGAATGATAAGGCAATATGCATTTATAAAGATGGTCAAATTGTCTGGCGTGCAGAAGCAATATGTGAAACCCATACAAAGAAGCTGATCATCAACAGAGAGAGTGGAACAGTTGAAACAGAAGAACTTGGACGTGGTTTTGAGTATTTCATGTGGGACAATGTGACCCTGGCATTCCATCTGCCAGCTGACCGCACCCTCCAAGTTGAAGAGGGAGTATTAAAGGAGAGACTCCATGCATGTGAGGGTATCAGACCTTTTCTCCAGGGTGAGTTTTTAACACTAGAGGAAGCAGAAGAAGTAGTGAATGCCATAAAGAACTCTATACAGGGACAGTGCTAGTGACAGTGCTATATGGGGACAGTGCTATATAGGGACAGTGCTATATGGGGAAAGTGCTATATGGGGACAGTGCTATATGGGGACAGTGCTATATGAGGACAGTGCTATATTGGGACAGTGCTATATAGGGACAGTGCTAGTGACAGTGCTATATGGGGACAGTGCTAGTGACAGTGCTATATGGAGACAGTGCTCTTGACAGTGCTATATGGGGACAGTGCTCGTGACAGTGCTATAGGGGGACAGTGCTCGTGACAGTGCTATATGGGGACAGTGCTCTTGACAGTGCTATATGGTGACAGTGTTAGTGACAATGCTATATAGTTACAGTGCTAGTGACAGTGCTATATAGTTACAGTGCTAGTGACAGTGCTATATAGGGACAGTGCTATATAGGGACAGTGCTATATAGGGGCAGTGCTAGTGACAGTGCTATATAGTTACAGTGCTAGTGACAGTGCTATATAGTTACAGTGCTAGTGACAGTGCTATATAGGGACAGTGCGATATAGGGACAGTGCTATATGGGGACAGTGCTCGTGACAGTGCTGTATAGGGACAGTGCTAGTGACAGTGCTATATAGTTACAGTGCTAGTGACAGTGCTATATAGCTACAGTGCTATATAGTTACAGTGCTAGTGACAGTGCTATATAGTTACAGTGCTAGTGACAGTGCTATATAGGGACAGTGCTATATAGGGACAGTGCTATATGGGGACAGTGCTCGTGACAGTGCAGTATAGGGACAGTGCTAGTGACAGTGCTATATAGTTACAGTGCTAGTGACAATGCTATATAGTTACAGTGCTATATAGTTACAGTGCTAGTGACAGTGCTATAGAGTTACAGTGCTAGTGACAGTGCTATATAGTTACAGTGCTAGTGACAGTGATATATAGGGACAGTGCTATATGGGGACAGTGCTATATAGGGACAGTGCTATATAGGGACGGACAGTGCTATATAGGTACAGTGCTAGTGACAGTGCTATATAGGGACAGTGCTATATAGGGACAGTGCCAGTGACAGTGCTATATAGTTACAGTGCTATATGGGGACAGTGCTATATAGTTACAGTGCTAGTGACAGTGCTATATAGTTACAGTGCTAGTGACAGTGCTATATAGTTACAGTGCTAGTGACAGTGCTAAATAGGGACAGTGCTAGTGACAGTGCTATATAGTTACAGTGCTAGTGACAGTGCTATATAGGGAAAGTGCCAGGGACAGTGCTATATAGTTACAGTGCTAGTGACAGCGCTATATAGGGACAGTGCTAGTGACAGTGCTATATAGGGATAGTGCTAGTGACAGCGCTATATAGGGACAGTGCTAGTGACAGTGCTATATAGGGATAGTGCTAGTGACAGTGCTATATAGGGAAAGTGCCAGGGACAGTGCTATATAGTTACAGTGCTAGTGACAGCGCTATATAGGGACAGTGCTAGGGACAGTTCTAGGGACAGTGCTAGTGACAGTTCTAGGGACAGTTCTAGGGACAGTGCTAGGGGCAGTTCTAGGGACAGTTCTAGGGACAGTTCTAGGGACAGTGCTAGGGGCAGTTCTAGGGACAGTGCTAGGGACAGTGCTAGGGGCAGTTCTAGGGACAGTGCTAGGGACAGTTCTACGGACAGTTATAGGGACAGTTCTAGGGACAGTTCTAGGGACAGTTCTAGGGACAGTGCTAGGGACAGTGCTACGGACAGTTCTAGGGACAGTTCTAGGGACAGTTCTAGGGACAGTGCTAGGGACAGTGCTAGGGACAGTTCTAGGGACAGTTCTAGGGACAGTGCTAGGGACAGTTCTAGGGACAGTGCTAGGGGCAGTTCTAGGGACAGTGCTAAAGACAGTTCTAGGGACAGTGCTAGGGGCAGTTCTAGGGAGAGTGCGAGGGACAGTTCTAGGGACAGTGCTAGGGGCAGTTCTAGGGACAGTGCTAGGGGCAGTTCTAGGGACATTGCTAAAGACAGTTCTAGGGACAGTGCTAGTGCTGACTTAGTTCTCAGGCAAAACACTCTTTCTAGTCAGTTGAGAATGAGATGTATGTAAAGGGGCTCATTCACCCAACCCTGATAATGCTAGATAACAGAATTGCCTGGACAAAACTGTGCTACATTATAAACATTATAAACATGTATTTCCCTTTCTTGTTGTTTGCTGATGTCTAATATATCTAATGCAAAACATGCAGTGTACAAATATATGCGTTAATGAATTGCCCATTCCATTCCATATACTTTAGTCTTAAACTCTGTAATGATTTGCATAGCAGAAGACTGGGCTAGATTGACTTTGGTTTCCCACCTTTTATGTATATATTACTGAATAATACACAGAATGGGGCAAACTGGTCCAGTTATGATGAATACATCCTTTGTGTCGTATGTTAATGTTTAATGTAGTCAAATAAAACATGTTCATCACCCATTGACTATTTTAGATTGTTGTTTTATAGACATGACCATTTTTTCCTGAACAGAAAAATAGATACGTTCAAATGTTTATTCACATATTCTTCACTGGTGGTTCTAGACCGTTTCAACTGGGGGGGCCAAGCTGGGGCCAGTTGTACTGTTAGAGGGGCCAGTTACGTTAGACATTATTGTTGTCATATCGTAATAATTATTTCATACTCCACATTTAAGGGGGCCACAAGGGGGTCCAAAATTGTTGTCAATTAGGCACATTTGGGCAGTCTTGATACAAAATTTGAAACAGAAATGCAATGGTTCATTGGATCAGTCTGAAACTTTGCACATACACTTCTGCCATCTAGTGGCCAACATCAAAATTACACCTGGGCTGGAATAATACATAATGAACTTTCTCTTGCATTTCAAAGATGATGGTACAAAAAAAATGCAAAAAAACAGTTGATCTAATATGTTATATTCTCCTACATTCCTTTCACAACTTCAAAGTTTTTTCTTACCAATAATATGCATATCGTTGCTTCAGGGCCTGAGCTACAGGCAGTTAGATTTGGGTATGTCATTTTAGGCGAAAAGGGGCCGAGGCTTTAACATTATTCCACTTTTCATGTAGACTCATTTTGTCCTGCTAACAGCATAACCACTGATCAAGCAACATTATGGACTAAATGATTTAACTTAATTAAACATTGTATTCTGGTGTGTTTAAGTAGAATTCCTTATTCCGGGATGGATGGAAGTTATCTAAAATAAGTAAATTAAAGGAGCCATGGGAGAATGAGTTTACATTTTTATTAAATATCTGGGATTAAATTACAGATTTCTTACCCTGAGAAATGTACGACATTTGCGGCAGAGGGAAAAAGTAATACATTGGATAATAATGTTATCTGGTTAATTGTATCTAAGGGTAGCATGTTCATTTAAGTAAACATATACATAGACGTTGTTTAAAACTTATGATTAATGATTTGAGTCAAAGGGGAATTATCATTAGGTTTAGTTTATAGTTCACTTTTGAGTTTCTGAATCGAAGTAGCATAGTGAATGCTAGTTAGGCGTGTTGTGTTCTTCTGGGAAAATTGATGTTTAGGTGTCTCACTTTTAGACGTTTCCTGGGATTATAATCTTGGGGAGAGTGGGGGAGATTGAGGGAATAAACGACCAAATTGAAAAAGGCCTGGAAGTTTATTAAGTTGTTTAATCATTAAGGTTTGCAAATACATACACATAAAACATTTGTTAGGACTATTTGTTATTGTGCAAAGGTATTTTAAAGAGGCACGCTCACATATGGAACTTTATGAGTTTTTATTTTATGAGTTTTAATTACACAAGTTAATTTTTTTATTTTAAGGATAAAGGGTTCTTTAATATGTCTAATGTAGTATGGAACATGACTATACAAGGGTGGGTTGACTTATTGACCTTATCATGGCTATCTTCTGAGGTCTGATCAGCCTCAGGGGAGAGTCATTGGTATAATGAATGTGGTCATATTGAGTTACTAGTTTTAAGGTCAATTAATTATAATGGAGTTTTAGTTTGGGGTTAGAATTATTGTTTGAATCACTGATGAGAAAGTGTTTCAGGATTCTGTTTTACAATATTAGCAGTGAAGTTTTCGAATTGGCTATTATTGATTTGGTATTACAACAGAAAATAATCCTATTTATCATTGAGAATAAATAGGGGGAGATAAAACATGGTCCTTTGAGGTTTGGACAGGACACCGAATTAAGCCAATAGGGCAGGAAATTACATAGAAAAATAAGTTTCAGTTCTTAGGGGTGATAAATTACTGTAGATAAGGTATTCCACACTATGCAACATATATTAAATTCATGTTATTGTCAGATAGAATACTAAGGATCTCTGAAGGAAAGAGCTTATTAGTGTGGGAAGGACTTTGATATGGTTAGGATTTGTTTTGGCTCTGTTTGACTATTAGGAGTTTTTTAAATATTACTAAATTTAACAGGAATATATGACATCTGTGATGATTTAGAATTATTGTAAGGATTAAGACAGATTGATTAAGGAAATGTAAGGACTTTAGAGATTGCCACTTATAGACATGTTTTTTCTAAAATCAATGATTTTAGATAAAGTCAAACAGTGAGACGCTTAGCACAAATACTTCTTAAACTAGATAAGACATTTGCCAGATAATTGATACAGGATTGATAAGAATGGATGCCCAAGGGAGAATTGGACATACATGATAATGTAAGAATATAAGGATAATTTACTAATCCTACCTAAGTCATTATTTAGGGTAGATAAGGTTGTTACCTGGGCAGAGTCAGGTATCAAAAGGGGGATGGGTAAATTAGTGGCCTATTGGATAATAAACTAATAATAAAAAAAATAAAAAAATGTTTAGCTAACAAATAGGCCTAGAAGTTAAAGATATAATCAGATAAAACATATTAGAAACTGTTTGTTAACCAAGCCTGTATGTCAAGGATTTTATGCATTACAGGTGAACTACAGGTGAAGTCACTCAATCCAGTCCCAGAGGCTTGTTGGGGGGACCATACCAAGGACTCCTGGTGACAGCTAGCTGAAAGAGCTACCCGGATTCATATCGCACGGCGGGAGGGTAAGACACAGTGACACTGTCGAACAATAAACAGTGTTTGAGAGGAGAACTGGAATTAACAGAATTCCGGGGGCCATCGCTCGAATGAAGAAAATCCTTCCTGTCTTTTCACCCCTGTTTTTGTTCATAGAAGTGAAGGTGTGTCTGGCTCTTGCTAGTGATGTGTTCTCGGGGAGAGGGTGGTGCTTCACATGGAAGCTGTTCGTCTGAGCTGTCTTATCGTGGGTGCCATATTCCTGATACAGCACGTCCTACCTGAGTATGCGGAGAGTGGTAATTTGACCCATGGTTTATACGATGAGGATTTTGTTCCAAAACAAGCATAAGAGATCCCTAGATCTGGGTAGACAGGAAGTTAGAGTAGAGGTTGGGAAGGATGTCTCAGTGGAGTTTTATGTAGACCAAATGGGGTCCCTAACTACATGGCAGTCTAGGACTCTGAGACATTATGGTATATATCGGTGCAGGTCCCCATATTGATCATGGACACAGGTCATAGCTCATATGGAGAGAGAGGGCTATATGAATCCACTCACCAGTATGGAAGGAGGTGGAGTATAGTGAAGGTGAGAGTTTTTGACTGTAATCCAGAGAGAGGGATGTATTGCATAAAGATACACCTTACCCTTTAAACAGTAATGAAGGAGGATCTAGGGTTGTGATATGATGGATATGACCAGGTCTTGGTCGACACCCTAGTACGGTTCCGGGTAGAGGAGGTTAGGCCAGTATGGTAAAGCTGTTCACGAAAGCAGTAATGCCAGATAATGACAGTTGCATTGATTTGCACTATTTATATCCACAGGTTCCTCCCTTTACAGTGACCGGAGGAGATTATTTCCGTTTGGCCCGGTACAATACTCTTGGGAAATGATGTCAGGGCGAGGTTTTACCGGCAGATTGGACAGGATTATGCTCCCTTGTACATTTGGGAATGCCTTTCACACTCATTCAATACCAAGACATGAAGTTTAGCCAAACGGGAGAAAAGAGCTACTCCATCTGAGTCTTTGATGACAAAGTATACATTGATAACATTGGGGTTCCACGGGGGGTGCCAGATGAGTTCAAAGCAAGAAATCAGATCCTAGCAGGATTAGAGTTAAGCATTTCCAGGTGGTCTACTCTCAATAAGAACGTGGACTGGATTAATTATATTTATTATAATCAACAGCGTTTTACCAATTGTACCAGAGATGCTATTAAAGGTTTTGCAGAACAGACTGAAGCAACCAGCCTGATGGCTTGGCAGAATAGAATTGCATTAGATATGTTATTGGCTGAAAAGGGAGAAGTATGCGTGATTTTCGGGACCATGTTTGTGCTTACATCCCAAATAACACAGCTCCGGACAAATCAGTGAAATCGATGGCAATAGATGGTGAGGTACCAGGGGATTCCAGGTTCTGACCCGTGGAGTGCTGAATGCATGTCTACAGAACAAGTGGACGAATCTGGATCCTTCATTTGCGTGGAATTTATATTTGATGAGACCATTTTTGATGTTTAGGGAGGTTAGGTTGTATCTTGTTTCATTATTAGACTGTTTTTTTTATGAAGATTGTAACGAAATTCCTGATAAGAAGAGTTATGATTCTGATGTAGGCCTAAGAAACAGTCATGGCGAATGCAAGTAGTGGGTTATGTTTAGGTGATGTTTTGATAACAAGTGTTGGGTTATGTTTAGGTGATGTTTTGATAACAATAAATATTTCTAGTAAAAATAGAAATAGGCTTTTTAATATTGTAATATAACTACATGTGTGATTGGATGTATAATATTTAATCAAAGGGTGGATATTTTAAGGGAATTTGTATCAATAATTACTAATTATTTATACATTTCAATCAGGACTGACTAATCAGAATACTATTATGTTACTGTATATGTACTAATCAGAATACTATTATGTTACTGTATATGTACTAATCAGAATACTATTATGTTACTGTATATGTACTAATCAGAATACTATTATGTTACTGTATATGTACTAATCAGAATACTATTATGTTACTGTATATGTACTAATCAGAATACTATTATGTTACTGTATATGTACTAATCAGAATACTATTATGTTGCTGTATATGTACTAATCAGAATGCTATTATGTTACTGTATATGTACTAATCAGAATACTATTATGTTACTGTATATGTACTAATCAGAATACTATTATGTTACTGTATATGTACTAATCAGAATACTATTATGTTACTGTATATGTACTAATCAGAATACTATTATGTTACTGTATATGTACTAATCAGAATACTATTATGTTACTGTATATGTACTAATCAGAATACTATTATGTTACTGTATATGTACTAATCAGAATACTATTATGTTACTGTATATGTACTAATCAGAATACTATTATGTTACTGTATATGTACTAATCAGAATACTATTATGTTACTGTATATGTAACTAATCAGAATACTATTATGTTACTGTATATGCACTAATCAGAATACTATTATGTTACTGTATATGTATGAATTTTCTTTTTAATCTTAGTACTGAATATAATGTGTGTAAATATAATCAAGAATTAGAACAATGACTGTCTGTTCCTTGGTAGAAATTAATGAACTATATCGCCAGACTGGCTAGAATGCTTAGTCTGGGCTCTGTCCATTACTATAAAATAAGGGTCATACAAATCCTTATGAATTGACAGAGTATTTAATTTTAATTGGGTGTTAAAACAGAGGAATTTAATTCCTGCAACACTTTCAGAAAATACCTCCAACTGAAAAGAGACTAACTGTTCTGTAAACAGTTGTGTAAAACTCAGGAGATACACCATCAGTCCCAGGAGATACACCATCAGTCCCAGGAGATACACCATCAGTCCCAGGAGATACACCATCAGTCCCAGCAGATACACCATCAGTCCCAGGAGATACACCATCAGTCCCAGGAGATACACCATCAGTCTCAGCAGATATACCATCAGTCTCAGGAGATACACCATCAGTCCCAGGAGATACACCATCAGTCTCAGCAGATATACCATCAGTCTCAGCAGATATACCATCAGTCTCAGGAGATACACCATCAGTCTCAGCAGATACACCATCAGTCCCAGGAGATACACCATCAGTCCCAGGAGATATACCATCAGTCCCAGCAGATATACCATCAGTCTCAGCAGATAAACCATCAGTCCCAGGAGATACACCATCAGTCTCAGCAGATAAACCATCAGTCCCAACAGATATGCCATCAGTCTCAGGAGATACACCATCAGTCTCAGCAGATACACCATCAGTCCCAGGAGATATACCATCAGTCCCAGCAGATACACCATCAGTCCCAGGAGATATACCATCAGTCTCAGGAGATACACCATCAGTCCCAGGAGATACACCATCAGTCCCAGGAGATACACCATCAGTCCCAGGAGATATACCATCAGTCTCAGCAGATACACCATCAGTCCCAGGAGACCTCCAACTGAAAAGGGACTAACTGTTCTGTAAACAGTTGTGTAAAACTCAGCAGATATACCATCAGTCCCAGGAGATATACCATCAGTCCCAGGAGACCTCCAACAGAAAAGGGACTAACTGTTCTGTAAACAGTTGTGTAAAACTCAGCAGATACACCATCAGTCCCAGGAGATACACCATCAGTCTCAGCAGATACACCATCAGTCCCAGGAGACCTCCAACATAAAAGGGACTAACTGTTCTGTAAACAGTTGTGTAAAACTCAGCAGATATACCATCAGTCCCAGGAGACCTCCAACAGAAAAGGGACTAACTGTTCTGTAAACAGTTGTGTGAAACTCAGCAGATACACCATCAGTCCCAGGAGACCTCCAACAGAAAAGGGACTAACTGTTCTGTAAACAGTTGTGTAAAACTCAGCAGATATACCATCAGTCCCAGGAGACTTATTATTTTTAAGTTGTTCAATAGAATAAATGATGTGTTCAACTATAACAGGGTCATGACACTGTTCCCTGTCAGCCTCACCAACTGATTTCACACCCCCCAGATAATCAAAACAAAAGAGTTGAGGACACCTCACAATACTGTAGAAGATGCAACTGAAGATGGAGATTAATGTGGGATCATCTGTGATGAGACCAGTCATATTTAAATGCTGAATTGTATTATTTTTAGAGTGGTATTTTTCTAACCTGAAAAAAAATCTGATATATTTTGTCCATCCTCCTCCATTTCTACCTACATCTGACTATACATATCATCCAACTGGTGTTGTAGATCAAACAGAACAGATTTATCCTCCTCCATTTCTACCTACATCTGACTATACATATCATCCAACTGGTGTTGTAGATCAAACAGAACAGATTTATCCTCCTCCATTTCTACCTACATCTGACAAAGGTTCCGTCAGCTTTCAGTTTATACATATCATCCAACTGGTGATGTAGATCAAACAGAACAGATTTATCCTCCTCCATTTCTACCTACATCTGACTAAGGTTCCGTCTGCTTTCAGTTTATACATATCATCCAACTGGTGTTGTAGATCAAACAGAACAGATGTATCCTCCTCTGAAAGACTTTCAACAGGCTTTTGAACAAGACAGGTGATCTTTGTAATTACACTTTCTTCTTCAGCTCTCCTGGTCTTGACAACAAAACTCTCATGTTTTCTTGCATATTTTCCAACCTTAAAAAGCTCCCAGTTATTACGGTATGAATTGTTATTCATAGCGTTGTTCCTGAAGTGTTTAATTACATTGTTTATCTCCATCTGGACCAACTCATGTTTTAATATAGAGCTATTAAGTTTCCAATAGGATGCTCTGCCAGGGCCATTATCAGAGATACACAGTGTAATGTCAGTATAAACAGCTCTATGATCAGTAAGGGCCATTATCAGAGATAAACAGCTCTATGATCAGTAAGGGTCATTATCAGAGATAAACAGTGTAATGTCAATATAAACAGCTCTATGATCAGTAAGGGCCATTATCAGAGATACACAGCTCTATGATCAGTAAGGGCCATTATCAGAGATAAACAGTGTAATGTCAATATAAACAGCTCTATGATCAGTAAGGGCCATTATCAGAGATACACAGCTCTATGATCAGTAAGGGCCATTATCAGAGATACACAGTGTAATGTCAATATAAACAGCTAAGAAAAAATGATTCATCTGGACAACATGATTCATGTTTCCACGGTCCATACCTGCCTACTCCTTTAACACCAGAGACAACATGATTAATGTTTCCACTGTCCATACCTGCCTACTCCTTTAACACCAGAGACAACATGATTAATGTTTCCACTGTCCATACCTGCCTACTCCTTTAACACCAGAGACAACATGATTAATGTTTCCACTGTCCATACCTGCCTACTCCTTTAACACCAGAGACAACATGATTAATGTTTCCACTGTCCATACCTGCCTACTCCTTTAACACCAGAGACAACATGATTAATGTTTCCACTGTCCATACCTGCCTACTCCTTTAACACCAGAGACAACATGATTAATGTTTCCACTGTCCATACCTGCCTACTCCTTTAACACCAGAGACAACATGATTAATGTTTCCACTGTCCATACCTGCCTACTCCTTTAACACCAGAGACAACATGATTAATGTTTCCACTGTCCATACCTGCCTACTCCTTTAACACCAGAGACAACATGATTAATGTTTCCACTGTCCATACCTGCCTACTCCTTTAACACCAGAGACAACATGATTAATTTTTCCACTGTCCATACCTGCCTACTCCTTTAACACCAGAGACAACATGATTAATGTTTCCACTGTCCATACCTGCCTACTCCTTTATTAACACCAGAGACAACATGATTAATGTGGACTATTAAAAGGACCAGGATGAACCAAGCTAGTTTACAGACAAAGACTTAGAAGGGAGGATTAAAGCTCCCCAACATGTAATTATATCAAGAAGACTTTATAACTGCCCTGATAGGCTCTTTATTGACAACTCTAATAGGACAATTATATCAAGAAGACTTTATAACTGCCCTGATAGGCTCTTTACTGACAACTCTAATAGGACAATTATATCAAGAAGACTTGATAACTGCCCTGTTAGGCTCTTTATTGACAACTCTAATAGGACAATTATATCAAGAAGACTTTATAACTGCCCTGATAGGCTCTTTACTGACAACTCTAATAGGACAATTATATCAAGAAGCCTTTATAACTGCCCTGATAGGCTCTTTATTGACAACTCTAATAGGACAATTATATCAAGAAGACTTTATAACTGCCCTGATAGGCTCTTTACCTACAACTCTAACAGGACAATTATATCAAGAAGACTTTATAACTGCCCTGATAGGCTCTTTACCTACAACTCTAACAGGACACTTTGGGTCGACATGGAAGAAGAACTCAATGCCCCATTTGGAGCATCATATTATCTGAGTCAACACTTAAATGTGGGACTGCAGAATCCCATAATGTCCCAAACTAAGAAACATGGAGTCAGATAAATAAGAGACAGACATCTTCACCTTTCCTGACAAGCTCTGCTTCGTTATGGAACAACCATGAATACTAATTAGGAGGAAAGGTGGTTGTCTGGAGAGAGTGGGATAGGTTTTGTTTTAGCCTCAACACTAATACATTTCACTTCTGCTTTTAGTGTCAACCTGAATTAGAGTGTGGCTGTGGAAGACTGGTCCCTTGATGATGTCTACAAGTGGCTGAGTACCAATGATCTCCATGATTCCATTCCATCATTCCAAGGTTCACAGTCTTTCTGAAGAATGCCATCTCTATTCTATTGTCCACTTTGCAACGAGCAAACATTCTCTGTGTCCAGACCACTCACACATATTGGCCTCTATCACCAGCATGAACCACATGTTCTAACTACCTGTGGAGTTAATGGGTGTGGGAAAACAAATAGATGTTTCAGCTTCTATCGGTCACACATCTACCAAAACCACACAGAGCTTTAAAGAGCCAACTTAGATGAGAATTGCCCTCGTGATGAATTTGAGACTGGGACTGATCCCATTGAAGATGACATGAGCGACGTAGAGAGTCTGCCAGAGGCTGAATATGTTCAAGACACAGAGATCAATACTGAGCAGCTAATTGAACGTCTCTAAAACAATATCTGTCTTGTTATTTAGTAAAGCAGGAAAGAACACTGCATCCCAGCTACGGTACAGAATAACATTGTTGAGGACCTCAGAACCATGTTGATGCATTATGACCCACTACAGTCCCCTCAGGTTTCATCTGACAAATAAACTAATACATGTGGTTGAACAGGACGATCTCAGGGACTTGCTTAACAACTCTGCAGTATTTGAGGAAGGCATTAGATGCATAATCTCTGAGTGGATGCTGGAGCATTACTGTGTGAAAGAATTGGACGTGGTCAGGACAACTGAAGCACCACTGAGCAACAAAGAAGGTTATAAAACAAGGTGATTTCAATACAGCTACATTTCCCCCAGGCTACATGAATATAAAGAGTCATGAGACAAAACAATCATAATGAACCAGATTACATGGAGAGAAGGGACCTGATCCTAGATCATAATGAATCAGATTACATGGAGAGGAGGGACCTGATCCTAGATCATAATGAATCAGATTACATGGAGAGGAGACCTGATCCTAGATCATAATGAATCAGATTACATGGAGAGGGGGGACCTGATCCTAGATCATAATGAATCAGATTACATGGAGAGGAGGACCTGATCCTAGATCATAATGAATCAGATTACATGGAGAGGAGACCTGATCCTAGATCATAATGAATCAGATTACATGGAGAGGAGACCTGATCCTAGATCATAATGAATCAGATTACATGGAGAGGAGGGACCTGATCCTAGATCATAATGAATCAGATTACATGGAGAGGGGACCTGATCCTAGATCATAATGAATCAGATTACATGGAGAGGGGGGACCTGATCCTAGATCATAATGAATCAGATTACATGGAGAGGGGGGACCTGATCCTAGATCATAATGAATCAGATTACATGGAGAGGGGACCTGATCCTAGATCATAATGAATCAGATTACATGGAGAGGGGGGACCTGATCCTAGATCATAATGAATCAGATTACATGGAGAGAAGGGACCTGATCCTAGATCATAATGAATCAGATTAAATGGAGAGGAGGGACCTGATCCTAGATCATAATGAATCAGATTACATGAAGAGGGGGACCTGATCCTAGATCATAATGAATCAGATTAGATGGACAGGGGGACCTGATCCTAGATCATAATGAATCAGATTAGATGGATAGGGGGACCTGATCCTAGATCAACACTCCAACTCTGGGACACTGCCTGTATGAAACATAACACAGAGTTGTAAAGTCTAGTTACAGCAGGTGTTTACTGCCATCTAGTGGAAGATACCAATATAACAATTTATTATCAGGGTGGGGAGGCGGGTGAGCTGAAACAGAAAGTAAAGTTGTTGTTTTGTTCAGGATCCATTTTGAGACGACAGAGCAGAAAACACTACATGGAGATTATTGAAAAATAAAGTAAGTATTTCTGAACAATAATCTATTCCAATGGACAGAGTAAGAGAATGAATACCTGGAATGAGATATTACTAGTTAGTGGAACTGCTACTTGAGCTGAGTTGCTGACAGACAGCAGTTTTCAAAGTGTAAACTAATCAGTAGTCCTACATGTTATCAGTAACACGTCTGGTAAAGATGGTGGAGGAGCTTTTCAATGATATGGTTTTATGTTTATCTCAGGGTTTCTCCATCCTTTTGTTCTTACCAGCACTTACACACCTGATTCAACTAATCATCACATATTTGAAGACAGTTTCATATTTGAGGCAAACAAATGAACATTCTCAAATTAAAACCTTTTGGGTTTGTAGGACTGCTTACAATTATTAAAGTCCTACAGTAACCCACATTTT
The DNA here is from genome assembly GCF_057628025.1 of Oncorhynchus mykiss. Lineage (NCBI taxonomy): Eukaryota > Metazoa > Chordata > Actinopteri > Salmoniformes > Salmonidae > Oncorhynchus > Oncorhynchus mykiss. Next base: position 81,367,516 of record NC_143034.1, on the reverse strand, counting down.
GGAGGATATACACAGCTAAACTTGGTATTGAGTAAATTATATGTTTATCAAAAATAATGTAAGAGAGATGTCTTGAAGAAACGCGTCTGGGATTAGAACTCTGTGTCTCTGCGACAGTGGGAAGTTTGTTTTGCATGGCCCGGTGCTACAGGTGGGTGGACATTTATTTTAAGGACCAATGGAATGGTCTAAAATGCGCAAACTCTGCTCACCCGGGGAGCCGGGCAATGCAAAACGAATTCACCCAGTGACCGTTACTTTATTTCCTCATATGAAACTGAAAGTAACTTTGTAGCCGACGCAGTTCCAGAATGTCTGTTGAAACTGTGTCTCATATGGAACGTTAGAACAGTGGTGGAAACAGAACTCAGTTCCAGAATGTCTGTTGAAACGGTGTCTCATATGGAACGTTAGAACAGTGGTGGAAACAGAACTCAGTTCCAGAATGTCTGTTGAAACTGTGTCTCATATGGAACGTTTGAACAGTGGTGGAAACAGAACTCAGTTCCAGAATGTCTGTTGAAACTGTGTCTCATATGGAACGTTAGAACAGTGGTGGAAACAGAACTCAGTTCCAGAATGTCTGTTGAAACTGTGTCTCATATGGAACGTTAGAACAGTGGTGTAAACAGAACTCAGTTCCAGAATGTCTGTTGAAACTGTGTCTCATATGGAACGTTAGAACAGTGGTGGAAACAGAACTCAGTTCCAGAATGTCTGTTGAAACTGTCTCATATGGAACGTTAGAACAGTGGTGGAAACAGAACTCAGTTCCAGAATGTCTGTTGAAACTGTGACTCATATGGAACGTTAGAACAGCGGTGGAAACAGAACTCAGTTCCAGAATGTCTGTTGAAACTGTGTCTCATATGGAACGTTAGAACAGTGGTGGAAACAGAACTCAGTTCTCAAACTGGAGTAAAAGTAAAGATTCCTTCATAGAAAATGACTTCAGTAAAAGTGAAAATCACCCAGTAAAATACTACTTCAGGAAAAGTCTACAAGTATTTGGTTTTACATATAATTAAGTATCAAAGGTAAAAGTAAAGTAGTAATAATTTAAATTCCTTTTATTAATCAAACCAGACTGCACAATTTCCATGTTATTTTAATATACGGATAGCCAGGGTCACACTCCAACACTCAGACATAATTTAAAAACAAAGCATTTGTGTTTAGTGAGTCCATTTCCTGTCCTGCTGAGCATTCAAAATGTAAGGAGTACTTTTGTCTGTCAGGGAAAATGTTCGGAGTAAAAAGTACATCATTTTATTTATGAATGTAGTGAAGTAAAAGTAACAGTTGTTAAAAATATAAATATTAAAGTAAAGGACAGATTCCCCACAAAAACTACTGAAGTAGTACTTTAAAGTATTTTACTGAAGTACTTTACACCACTGCATTAGAAGACAGATAAATGTGTTGATTTGAAGGAAAGACGGGTAGATTCTGGTAGGTAGGCTACAAACTATTATAAAGTTAGGTCGTCGTCAGACATTCAACAGTCACAGTAGGTTTGAGCTACAGTATGATCACTAATCATGCCGACCAACCTGATGGTCTCTGTTGGAAATGTTGTGAAAAGAATCTGGCCGGGGCTATAAATATCTGGCATTACTCATCTCATATGTATATACTGTATTCTATACTATTCTACTGTATCTTAGTCTAAGCATTACTCATCTCATATGTATATACTGTATTCTATACTATTCTACTGTATCTTAGTCTATGCCACTCTGACATTGTGACCAATAACATTTGATTTTATCTGATTTAGATTAGGCTACATACACTACATGACCAAAAGTATGTGGACACCTGCTAGTCTAACATCTGTCGTGGAGAATCGTCTCAGAAATATAACACTCTTACAAGAACTTGTGAATTCAATATACACTGAGCCTTTCCATGGAAGGACCCTATCACAAACATAACAGGGCCTCCATGGAAGGACCCTATCACTAACATAACAGGGCTGAGCCCCTCCATGGAAGGACCTTATCACCAACATAACAGGGCTGAGCCCCTCTAGGGAAGGACCTTATCACCAACATAACAGGGCTGAGCCCCTCCATGGAAGGACCTTATCACCAACATAACAGGGCTGAGACCCTCCATGGAAGGACCTTATCACTAACATAACAGGGCTGAGCCTCTCCATGGAAGGACCTTATCACTAACATAACAGGCCCTCCATGGAAGGACATTATCACTAACATAACAGGGCTGAGCCCCTCCATGGAAGGACCTTATCACTAACATAACAGGGCTGAGCCCCTCCATGGAAGGACCCTATCACTAACATAACAGGGCTGAGCCCCTCCATGGAAGGACCTTATCACTAACATAACAGGGCTGAGCCTCTCCATGGAAGGACCTTATCACTAACATAACAGGCCCTCCATGGAAGGACATTATCACTAACATAACAGGGCTGAGCCCCTCCATGGAAGGACCTTATCACTAACATAACAGGGCTGAGCCTCTCCATGGAAGGACCTTATCACTAACATAACAGGGCTGAGACCCTCGATGGAAGGACCTTATCACTAACATAACAGGGCTGAGCCTCTCCATGGAAGGACCTTATCACTAACATAACAGGGCTGAGCCCCTCCATGGAAGGACCCTTTCACTAACATAACAGGGCTGAGCCCCTCCATGGAAGGACCCTATCACTAACATAACAGGGCTGAGCCCCTCCATGGAAGGACCCTATCACTAACATAACAGGGCTGAGCCCCTCCATGGAAGGACCTTATCACTAACATAACAGGGCCGAGCCCCTCCATGGAAGGACCCTATCACTAACATAACAGGGTTGAGCCCCTCCATGGAAGGACCTTATCACTAACATAACAGGGCCGAGCCCCTCCATGGAAGGACCTTATCACTAACATAACAGGGCTGAGCCCCTCCATGGAAGGACCTTATCACTAACATAACAGGGCTGAGCCCCTCCATGGAAGGACCTTATCAATAACATAACAGGGCCGAGCCCCTCCATGGAAGGACCTTATCACCAACATAACAGGGCTGAGACCCTCCATGGAAGGACCTTATCACCAACATAACAGGGCCTCCATGGAAGGACCTTATCACTAACATAACAGGGCTGAGACCCTCCATGGAAGGACCTTATCACTAACATAACAGGGCTGAGCCTCTCCATGGAAGGACCTTATCACTAACATAACAGGGCTGAGACCCTCCATGGAAGGACCTTATCACTAACATAACAGGGCTGAGACCCTCCATGGAAGGACCTTATCACTAACATAACAGGGCTGAGCCTCTCCATGGAAGGACCTTATCACTAACATAACAGGGCTGAGCCCCTCCATGGAAGGACCTTATCACTAACATAACAGGGCTGAGCCTCTCCATGGAAGGACCTTATCACAAACATAACAGGGCCTCCATGGAAGGACCTTATCACTAACATAACAGGGCTGAGCCCCTCCATGGAAGGACCTTATCACTAACATAACAGGGCTGAGCCTCTCCATGGAAGGACCTTATCACTAACATAACAGGGCTGAGCCCCTCCATGGAAGGACCCTTTCACTAACATAACAGGGCTGAGCCCCTCCATGGAAGGACCCTATCACTAACATAACAGGGCTGAGCCCCTCCATGGAAGGACCCTATCACTAACATAACAGGGCTGAGCCCCTCCATGGAAGGACCTTATCACTAACATAACAGGGCCGAGCCCCTCCATGGAAGGACCCTATCACTAACATAACAGGGTTGAGCCCCTCCATGGAAGGACCTTATCACTAACATAACAGGGCCGAGCCCCTCCATGGAAGGACCTTATCACTAACATAACAGGGCTGAGCCCCTCCATGGAAGGACCTTATCACTAACATAACAGGGCTGAGCCCCTCCATGGAAGGACCTTATCAATAACATAACAGGGCCGAGCCCCTCCATGGAAGGACCTTATCACCAACATAACAGGGCTGAGACCCTCCATGGAAGGACCTTATCACCAACATAACAGGGCTGAGACCCTCCATGGAAGGACCTTATCACCAACATAACAGGGCCTCCATGGAAGGACCTTATCACTAACATAACAGGGCTGAGACCCTCCATGGAAGGACCTTATCACCAACATAACAGGGCTGAGCCTCTCCATGGAAGGACCTTATCACTAACATAACAGGGCTGAGACCCTCCATGGAAGGACCTTATCACTAACATAACAGGGCTGAGACCCTCCATGGAAGGACCTTATCACTAACATAACAGGGCTGAGCCTCTCCATGGAAGGACCTTATCACTAACATAACAGGGCTGAGCCCCTCCATGGAAGGACCTTATCACTAACATAACAGGGCTGAGCCTCTCCATGGAAGGACCTTATCACAAACATAACAGGGCCTCCATGGAAGGACCTTATCACTAACATAACAGGGCTGAGCCCCTCCATGGAAGGACCTTATCACTAACATAACAGGGCCGAGCCCCTCCATGGAAGGACCCTATCACAAACATAACAGGGCCCCTCCATGGAAGGACCTTATCACAAACATAACAGGGCTGAGCCCCTCCATGGAAGGACCTTATCACAAACATAACAGGGCTGAGCCCCTCCATGGAAGGACCCTATCACAAACATAACAGGGCCGAGCCCCTCCATGGAAGGACCCTATTACTAACATAACAGGGCCGAGCCCCTCCATGGAAGGACCTTATCACAAACATAACAGGGCTGAGCCCCTCCATGGAAGGACCTTATCACTAACATAACAGGGCCTCCATGGAAGGACCTTATCACTAACATAACAGGGCTGAGCCTCTCCATGGAAGGACCTTATCACCAACATAACAGGGCTGAGACCCTCCATGGAAGGACCTTATCACTAACATAACAGGGCTGAGCCTCTCCATGGAAGGACCTTATCACTAACATAACAGGGCTGAGCCCCTCCATGGAAGGACCCTATCACTAACATAACAGGGCTGAGCCCCTCCATGGAAGGACCCTATCACTAACATAACAGGGCTGAGCCCCTCCATGGAAGGACCCTATCACTAACATAACAGGGCTGAGCCCCTCCATGGACGGACCTTATCACTAACATAACAGGGCCGAGCCCCTCCATGGAAGGACTCTATCACTAACATAACAGGGCTGAGCCCCTCCATGGAAGGACCTTATCACTAAAATAACAGGGCTGAGCCCCTCCATGGAAGGACCTTATCACTAACATAACAGGGCTGAGCCCCTCCATGGGAAGGACCTTATCACTAACATAACAGGGCCGAGCCCCTCCATGGAAGGACCTTATCACTAACATAACAGGGCTGAGACCCTCCATGGAAGGACCTTATCACTAACATAACAGGGCTGAGCCTCTCCATGGAAGGACCTTATCACTAACATAACAGGGCTGAGACCCTCCATGGAAGGACCTTATCACTAACATAACAGGGCTGAGACCCTCCATGGAAGGACCTTATCACTAACATAACAGGGCTGAGACCCTCCATGGAAGGACCTTATCACTAACATAACAGGGCTGAGCCCCTCCATGGAAGGACCTTATAACAAACATAACAGGGCCTCCATGGAAGGACCTTATCACAAACATAACAGGGCTGAGCCCCTCCATGGAAGGACCCTATCACAAACATAACAGGGCCTCCATGGAAGGACCTTATCACTAACATAACAGGGCTGAGCCCCTCCATGGAAGGACCTTATCACTAACATAACAGGGCCGAGCCCCTACATGGAAGGACCCTATCACAAACATAACATTGCCCCTCCATGGAAGGACCTTATCACAAACATAACAGGGCTGAGCCCCTCCATGGAAGGACCTTATCACAAACATAACAGGGCTGAGCCCCTCCATGGAAGGACCCTATCACAAACATAACAGGGCCGAGCCCCTCCATGGAAGGACCCTATCACTAACATAACAGGGCCGAGCCCCTCCATGGAAGGACCTTATCACAAACATAACAGGGCTGAGCCCCTCCATGGAAGGACCTTATCACTAACATAACAGGGCCTCCATGGAAGGACCTTATCACTAACATAACAGGGCTGAGCCCCTCCATGGAAGGACCCTATCACAAACATAACAGGGCCGAGCCCCTCCATGGAAGGACCTTATCACAAACATAACAGGGCCGAGCCCCTCCATGGAAGGACCCTATCACTAACATAACAGGGCCGAGCCCCTCCATGGAAGGACCTTATCACAAACATAACAGGGCTGAGCCCCTCCATGGAAGGACCTTATCACTAACATAACAGGGACGAGCCCCTCCATGGAAGGACCCTATCACAAACATAACAGGGCCCCTCCATGGAAGGACCTTATCACAAACATAACAGGGCTGAGCCCCTCCATGGAAGGATCCTATCACTAACATAACAGGGCCAAGCCCCTCCATGAAAGGACCTTATCACAAACATAACAGGGCTGAGCCCCTCCATGGAAGGACCCTATCACAAACATAACAGGGCTGAGCCCGTCCATGGAAGGACATTATCACAAACATAACAGGGCTGAGCCCCTCCATGGAAGGACCTTATCACTAACATAACAGGGCTGAGCCTCTCCATGAAAGGACCCTATCACTAACATAACAGGGCCCCTCCATGGAAGGACCTTATCACTAACATAACAGGGCTGAGCCCCTCCATGGAAGGACCTTATCACTAACATAACAGGGCTGAGCCCCTCCATGGAAGGACCCTATCACTAACTTAACAGGGCCGAGCCCCTCCATGGAAGGACCCTATCACAAACATAACAGGGCCTCCATGGAAGGACCTTATCACTAACATAACAGGGTTGAGCCCCTCCATGGAAGGACCTTATCACTAACATAACAGGGCCCCTCCATGGAAGGACCCTATCACAAACATGACAGGGCCGAGCCCCTCCATGGGAGGACCCTATCACAAACATAACAGGGCTGAGCCCCTCCATGGAAGGACCCTATCACTAACATGACAGGGCTGAGCCCCTCCATGGAAGGACCCTATCACTAACATAACAGGGCCCCTCCATGGAAGGATCCTATCACTAACATAACAGGGCCAAGCCCCTCCATGAAAGGACCTTATCACAAACATAACAGGGCTGAGCCCCTCCATGGAAGGACCTTATCACTAACATAACAGGGCCCCTCCATGGAAGGACCCTATCACAAACATGACAGGGCCGAGCCCCTCCATGGAAGGATCCTGTCACACACTTATTAATAGCCTAGTGGTTAGAGCGTTGGACTAGTAACCGGAAAGTTGCAAGTTCAAACCCCCGAGCTGACAAGGTACAAATCTGTCGTTCTGCCTCTGAACAGGCAGTTAACCCACTGTTTCTAGGCTGGTAGGCCGTCATTGAAAATAAGAATTTGTTCTTAACTGACTTGCATAGTTAAATAAAGGTAAAATGAAAAATAACAGGGCCGAGCCCCTCCATGGAAAGAGACCAAATTCTCATATTACAGAGTCCTGCCTTTATAGGATTCTGTCTTTGCAAAACGTATAGAGTCCCCTCCCTCTATATGAAAACAGCTTCCCTTGACCTGTCCATTATTTTCTTCACATCTCAGAGCTAGTTCACGCCCACTAATGCTCATGTCTGCTTCTGGTTATAATGATGGTAGAACTCCTTCCATGTTCTAAAAATAATGCTTCTGTTTCACCTGTTAGTCATCAGTTATCTTGTTTCCATCTTTCTTCCTGTATCCTGCTGACCATAGTACGTCCAGCTGTCATAAATATACGTGTGGTCTGATGTACTCTTTCAAACATAGAGCATAGTCTGGGTGTCATGTGGCCTGGGTGTCATCTTCTCTTAATGTGCATGTCCTTGCTACTTCAGCCTGGCAACTAGACCTATTTATATTTAATGCTTTTGCTCTCCTTAATGGTTCGCTCCTACACCACTAGGCTACCTGCAGCCCCAAAATAAGATGTAGGCCTATCAGGGGCTATTAGTTAGTTTTCAGGCTACCTGCTGCCCCAAAATAAGATGTAGGCCTATCAGGGGCTATTAGTTAGTTTTCAGGCTACCTGCTGCCCCAAAATAAGATGTAGGCCTATAAGGGGCTATTAGTTAGTTTTCAGGCTACCTGCCTCCCCAAAATAAGATGTAGGCCTATCAGGGGTTATTAGTTAGTTTTCAGGCTACCTGCCTCCCCAAAATAAGATGTAGGCCTATCAGGGGCTATTAGTTAGTTTTCAGGCTACCTGCCTCCCCAAAATAAGATGTAGGCCTATCAGGGGTTATTAGTTAGTTTTCAGGCTACCTGCCTCCCCAAAATAAGATGTAGGCCTATCAGGGGCTATTAGTTAGTTTTCAGGCTACCTGCCGCCCCAAAATAAGATGTAGACCTATCAGGGGCTATTAGTTAGTTTTCAGGCTACCTGCCGCCCCAAAATAAGATGTAGGCCTATCAGGGGCTATTAGTTAGTTTTCAGGCTACCTGCCATCCCAAAATAAGATGTAGGCCTATCAGGGGCTATTAGTTAGTTTTCAGGCTACCTGCCGCCCCAAAATAAGATGTAGACCTATCAGGGGCTATTAGTTAGTTTTCAGGCTACCTGCCGCCCCAAAATAAGATGTAGGCCTATCAGGGGCTATTAGTTAGTTTTCAGGCTACCTGCCGTCCCAAAATAAGATGTAGGCCTATCAGGGGCTATTAGTTAGTTTTCAGGCTACCTGCCACCCCAAAATAAGATGTAGGCCTATCAGGGGGTATTAGTTAGTTTTCAGGCTACCTGCTGCCCCAAAATAAGATGTAGGCCTATCAGGGGCTATTAGTTAGTTTTCAGGCTACCTGCCGCCCCAAAATAAGATGTAGGCCTATCAGGGGCTATTAGTTAGTTTTCAGGCTACCTGCCGTCCCAAAATAAGATGTAGGCCTATCAGGGGCTATTAGTTAGTTTTCAGGCTACCTGCCTCCCCAAAATAAGATGTAGGCCTATCAGGGGCTATTAGTTAGTTTTCAGGCTACCTGCCGCCCCAAAATAAGATGTAGGCCTATCAGGGGCTATTAGTTAGTTTTCAGGCTACCTGCTGCCCCAAAATAAGATGTAGGCCTATCAGGGGCATTAGTTAGTTTTCAGGCCTTGTGGGCGGGTTTTGAGTAGTCATTGGGCTAGAAAAAGTAGTTTAACTAAATCACCTGACTGTTTGGATGTGTCTGTTAGTAAATGTTTTATTTCTAAAAGATAATAAATAAAAGAGAACAATTGACCTTCAATAATTAGTTGTCACTATGTTAACCACAACCAACATGTTGGATCTCTGTTTAGTTGTCACTGTGTTAACCACAACCAACATGTTGGATCTCTGTTTAGTTGTCACTGTGTTAACCACAACCAACATGCTGGATCTCTGTTTAGTTGTCACTGTGTTAACCACAACCAACATGTTGGATCTCTGCTTAGTTGTCACTGTGTTAACCACAACCAACATGTTGGATCTCTGCTTAGTTGTCACTGTGTTAACCACAACCAACATGTTGGATCTCTGTTTAGTTGTCACTGTGTTAACCACAACCAACATGTTGGATCTCTGTTTAGTTGTCACTGTGTTAACCACAACCAACATGTTGGATCTCTGTTTAGTTGTCACTGTGTTAACCACAACCAACATGCTGGATCTCTGTTTAGTTGTCACTGTGTTAACCACAACTAACATGTTGGATCTCTGTTTAGTTGTCACTGTGTTAACCACAACCAACATGTTGGATCTCTGTTTAGTTGTCACTGTGTTAACCACAACCAACATGTTGGATCTCTGTTTAGTTGTCACTGTGTTAACCACAACCAACATGCTGGATCTCTGTTTAGTTGTCACTGTGTTAACCACAACCAACATGCTGGATCTCTGTTTAGGGGTCAGTGCTCTAAAATGAGTCTCTCTGGGGAGAGGGAGGAGGGGGTCCCTGCCTCTACAATGAGTCTCTCTGGGGAACATGACACCAAAACTAAGAGGTGAGATGTCAATTTTGTTTAAGAATGTATATTCTAAAACGTTTTTAAATCAGATAATGTTGCTTATGTGTACATTCTATATACTGTAACTATATACTATATACTACATTCTATATACTGTAACTATATACTATATACTACATTCTATATACTGTAACTATATACTATATACTACATTCTATATACTGTAAGTATATACTGTATACTACATTCTATATACTGTAACTATATACTATATATTACATTCTATATAACTGTAACTATATACTATATACTACATTCTATATAACTGTAACTATATACTATATACTACATTCTATATACTGTAACTATATACTATATACTACATTCTATATAACTGTAACTATATACTATATACTACATTCTATATACTGTAACTATATACTATATACTACATTCTATATACTGTAAGTATATACTGTATACTACATTCTATATACTGTAACTATATACTATATACTACATTCTATATAACTGTAACTATATACTATATACTACATTCTATATACTGTAACTATATACTATATACTACATTCTATATAACTGTAACTATATACTATATACTACATTCTATATACTGTAACTATATACTATATACTACATTCTATATACTGTAACTATATACTATATACTACATTCTATATACTGTAACTATATACTATATACTACATTCTATATACTGTAACTATATACTACATTCTATATACTGTAACTATATACTATATACTACATTCTATATACTGTAACTATATACTATATACTACATTCTATATACTGTAACTATATACTATATACTACATTCTATATACTGTAACTATATACTATATACTACATTCTATATACTGTAACTATATACTATATACTACATTCTATATACTGTAACTGTTCTTGATTTTGTTTTGTTTTGTTTTGTTGTTGATCCATTTTTCATCAAATCAAGTCTGTCTTTTTTAAGTGAAATTTACCCACTTTAGAAGCCTTTATAAAGACTTGAAGTCATTTAATAATTTCTATAAACAATCAAATATAATTTACCAACATTTCTGAAAGTGGACACTGCGTTTTGGAATGAAACTCTTCTTATGTTTCCCCATCTGAGCTCAGAGTAGATGAGAGATGTAATGTTTGTCTCTGTTGTGTTGAAGACCAATCAAGCAGGAGAGACCAGCCTCCTCTGTTCCCAGCTGTGTGTCCCTGAAGAGTGACAAGTCTATGGATCAACCTATAAACTTTAGAGAGGGAGACTTTTCTACTGAACAAAGGTAAGAAGAACTCATGGGTCATGGTCAGTGAGTTAAACAACACTGTCTCTAGTCATTTCTCCTCTCCCATTTTCCCATTTACTGTTGTTGTTTTCATAATCCATAGGCTCATCATTATGTCAATTTTCATAGTCCTAAAACAATATTAAACATTCCCTCCCTGTGTGTGTGTGTGTGTGTGTGTGTGTGTGTGTGTATGTGTGTGTGTGTGTGTGTGCGTGCGTGTGTGTGTGTGCACTCCCTGGATGAGGAGTGGTAATCTCAATCCTGATTTTCTAGTCACTTATACCTCTACCTACATGTACATATTATCTCAATTATAGTCTCATTATTACCTAAACTACCTGGTACCCTGCACATTGAGTCAGTACTGGTACTCCTTATAGCCTCATTATTACCTCAAATACCTGGTACCCTGCACATTGACTCAGTACTGGTTCTCCTTATAGTCTCATTATTACCTCAACTACCTGGTACCCTGCACATTGACTCAGTACTGGTTCTCCTTATAGTCTCATTATTACCTCAACTACCTGGTACCCTGCACATTGACTCAGTACTGGTACTCCTTATAGTCTCATTATTACCTCAACTACCTGGTACCCTGCACATTGACTCAGTACTGGTACTCCTTATAGTCTCATTATTACCTCACTACCTTGTACCCTGCACATTGACTCAGTACTGGTACTCCTTATAGTCTCATTATTACCACAACTACCTGGTACCCTGCACATTGACTCAGTACTGGTACTCCTTATAGTCTCATTATTACCACAACTACCTGGTACCCTGCACATTGACTCAGTACTGGTTCTCCTTATAGTCTCATTATTACCTCAACTACCTGGTACCCTGCACATTCACTCAGTACTGGTACTCAATCAATCAATCAATCAAAATGTATTTATATAGCCCTTCGTACATCAGCTGATATCTCAAAGTGCTGTACATAAACCCAGCCTAAAACCCCAAACAGCAAGCAATGCAGGTGTAGAAGCACGGTGGCTAGGAAAAACTCCCTAGAAAGGCCAAAACCTAGGAAGAAACCTAGAGAGGAAGCAGGCTATGTGGGGTGGCCAGTCCTCTTCTAGCTGTGCCGGGTGGAGATTATAACAGAACATGGTCAAGATGTTCAAATGTTCATAAATGACCAGCATGGTCGAATAGTAATAAGGCAGAACAGTTGAAACTGGAGCAGCAGCACAGTCAGGTGGACTGCGGACAGCAAGGAGTCATCATGTCAGGTATTCCTGGGGCATGGTCCTAGGGCTCAGGTCCTCCGAGAGAGAGAAAGAAAGAGAGAATTAGAGAGAGCATATGTGGGATGGCCAGTCCTCTTCTGGCTGTGCCGGGTGGAGATTATAACAGAACATGGCCAAGATGTTCAAATGTTCATAAATGACCAGCATGGTCGAATAATAATAAGGCAGAACAGTTGAAACTGGAGCAGCAGCACAGCCAGGTGGACTGGGGACAGCAAGGAGTCATCATGTCAGGTAGTCCTGGGGCATGGTCCTAGGGCTCAGGTCCTCCGAGAGAGAGAAAGAGAGGAGAGAATTAGAGAATGCACACTTAGATTCACACAGGACACCGAATAGGACAGGAGAAGTACTCCAGATATAACAAACTGACCCTAGCCCCCCGACACATAAACTACTGCAGCATAAATACTGGAGGCTGAGACAGGAGGGGTCAGGAGACACTGTGGTCCCATCCGAGGACACCCCCGGACAGGGCCAAACAGGAAGGATATAACCCCACCCACTTTGCCAAAGCACAGCCTCCACACCACTAGAGGGATATCTTCAACCACCAACTTACCATCCTGAGACAAGGCTGAGTATAGCCCACAAAGACCTCCGCCACGGCACAACCCAAGGGGTGGGGGGGGCGCCAACCCAGACAGGATGACCACATCAGTGACTCAACCCACTCAGGTGACGCACCCCCTCCAGGGACGGCATGAGAGAGCCTCAGTAAGCCAGTTACTCAGCCCCTGTAATAGGGTTTGAGGCAGAGAATCCCAGTGGAAAGAAGGGAACCGGCCAGGCAGAGACAGCAAGGGCGGTTCGTTGCTCCAGAGCCTTTCCCTTCACCCTCCCACTCCTGGGCCAGACTACACTCAATCATATGACCCACTGAAGAGATGAGTCTTCAGTAGAGACTTAGAAGTTGAGACCGAGTTTGCGTCTCTGACATGGGTAGGCAGACCGTTCCATAAAAATGGAGCTCTATAGGAGAAAGCCCTGCCTCCAGCTGTTTGCTTAGAAATTCTAGGGACAATTTGGAGGCCTGCGTCTTGTGACCGTCGCGTACGTGTAGGTATGTACGGCAGGACCAAATCAGAGAGATAGGTAGGAGCAAGCCCATGTAATGCTTTGTAGGTTAGCAGTAAAACCTTGAAATCAGCACTTGCTTTGACAGGAAGCCAGTGTAGGGAGGCTAGCACTGGAGTAATATGATCACATTTTTTGGTTCTAGTCAGGATTCTAGCAGCCGTATTTAGCACTAACTGAAGTTTATTTAGTGCTTTATCCGGGTAGCCGGAAAGTAGAGCATTGCAGTAGTCTAACCTAGAAGTGACAAAAGCATGGATTAATTTTTCTGCATCATTTTTGGACAGAAAGTTTCTGATTTTTGCAATGTTACGTAGATGGAAAAAAGCTGTCCTTGAAACAGTCCTGATATGTTCATCAAAAGAGAGATCAGGGTCCAGAGTAACGCCGAGGTCCTTAAGTTTCATTGACTCAGTACTGGTTCTCCTTATAGTCTCATTATTACCTCAACTACCTGGTACCCTGCACATTGACTCAGTACTGGTTCTCCTTATAGTCTCATTATTACCACAACTACCTGGTACCCTGCACATTGACTCAGTACTGGTTCTCCTTATAGTCTCATTATTACCTCAACTACCTGGTACCCTGCACATTGACTCAGTACTGGTACTCCTTATAGTCTCATTATTACCTCAACTACCTGGTACCCTGCACATTGACTCAGTACTGGTACTCCTTATAGCCTCATTATTACCTCAACTACCTGGTACCCTGCACATTGACTCAGTACTGGTTCTCCTTATAGTCTCATTATTACCTCAACTACCTGGTACCCTGCACATTGACTCAGTACTGGTTCTCCTTGTAGTCTCATTATTACCTCAACTACCTGGTACCCTGCACATTGACTCAGTACTGGTTCTCCTTATAGTCTCATTATTACCTCAACTACCTGGTACCCTGCACATTGACTCAGTACTGGTTCTCCTTATAGTCTCATTATTACCTCAACTACCTGGTACCCTGCACATTGACTCAGTACTGGTTCTCCTTATAGTCTCATTATTACCTCAACTACCTGGTACCCTGCACATTGACTCAGTACTGGTACTCCTTATAGCCTCATTATTACCTCAACTACCTGGTACCCTGCACATTGACTCAGTACTGGTACTCCTTATAGTATCATTATTACCTCAACTACCTGGTACCCTGCACATTGACTCAGTACTGGTACTCCTTATAGTCTCATTATTACCTCAACTACCTGGTACCCTGCACATTGACTCAGTACTGGTACTCCTTATAGTCTCATTATTACCTCAACTACCTGGTACCCCTGCACATTGACTCAGTACTGGTTCTCCTTATAGTCTCATTATTACCTCAACTACCTGGTACCCTGCACATTGACTCAGTACTGGTACTCCTTATAGTCTCATTATTACCTCAACTACCTGGTACCCTGCACATTGACTCAGTACTGGTACTTCTTATAGTCTCATTATTACCTCAACTACCTGGTACCCTGCACATTGACTCAGTACTGGTACTTCTTATGGTCTCATTATTACCTCAACTACCTGGTACCCTGCACATTGACTCAGTACTGGTACTCCTTATAGTCTCATTATTACCTCAACTACCTGGTACCCTGCACATTGACTCAGTACTGGTACTCCTTATAGTCTCATTATTACCTCAACTACCTGGTACCCTGCACATTGACTCAGTACTGGTACTCCTTATAGTCTCATTATTACCTCAACTACCTGGTACCCTGCACATTGACTCAGTACTGGTACTCCTTATAGTCTCATTATTACCTCATCTACCTGGTACCCTGCACATTGACTCAGTACTGGTACTTCTTATAGCCTCGTTATTACCTCAACTACCTGGTACCCTGCACATTGACTCAGTACTGGTACTTCTTATAGTCTCATTATTACCTCAACTACCTGGTACCCTGCACATTGACTCAGTACTGGTACTCCTTATAGTCTCATTATTACCTCATCTACCTGGTACCCTGCACATTGACTCAGTACTGGTACTTCTTATAGTCTCATTATTACCTCAACTACCTGGTACCCCTGCACATTGACTGGTACTCCTTATAGCCTCATTATTACCTCAACTACCTGGTACCCTACACATTGACTCAGTACTGGTACTCCTTATAGCCTCATTATTACCTCAACTACCTGGTACCCTGCACATTGACTCAGTACTGGTTCTCCTTATAGTCTCATTATTACCTCATCTACCTGGTACAATGCACATTGACTCAGTACTGGTACTTCTTATAGCCTCATTATTACCTCAACTACCTGGTACCCTGCACATTGACTCAGTACTGGTACTCCTTATAGTCTCATTATTACCTCAACTACCTGGTACCCTGCACATTGACTCAGTACTGGTCCTCCTTATAGCCTCATTATTACCTCAACTACCTGGTACCCTGCACATTGACTCAGTACTGGTACTCCTTATAGCCTCATTATTACCTCAACTACCTGGTACCCTGCACATTGACTCAGTACTGGTACTCCTTATAGTCTCATTATTACCTCAACTACCTGGTACCCTGGACATTGACTCAGTACTGGTACTCCTTATAGCCTCATTATTACCTCAACTACCTGGTACCCTGCACATTGACTCAGTACTGGTACTCCTTATAGTCTCATTATTACCTCAACTACCTGGTACCCTGCACATTGACTCAGTACTGGTTCTCCTTATAGTCTCATTATTACCTCATCTACCTGGAACCCTGCACATTGACTCAGTACTGGTACTTCTTATAGCCTCATTATTACCTCAACTACCTGGTACCCTGGACATTGACTCAGTACTGGTACTCCTTATAGCCTCATTATTACCTCAACTACCTGGTACCCTGCACATTGACTCAGTACTGGTTCTCCTTATAGTCTCATTATTACCTCATCTACCTGGTACCCTGCACATTGACTCAGTACTGGTACTTCTTATAGCCTCATTATTACCTCAACTACCTGGTACCCTGCACATTGACTGGTACTCCTTATAGCCTCATTATTACCTCAACTACCTGGTACCCTGCACATTGAGTCAGTACTGGTACTCCTTATAGTCTCATTATTACCTCAACTACCTGGTACCCTGCACATTGACTGGTACTCCTTATAGCCTCATTATTACCTCAACTACCTGGTACCCTGCACATTGAGTCAGTACTGGTACTCCTTATAGTCTCATTATTACCTCAACTACCTGGTACCCTGCACATTGACTCAGTACTGGTACTCCTTATAGTCTCATTATTACCTCAACTACCTGGTACCCTGCACATTGACTCAGTACTGGTACTCCTTATAGTCTCATTATTACCTCAACTACCTGGTACCCTGCACATTGACTCAGTACTGGTTCTCCTTATAGTCTCATTATTACCTCAACTACCTGGTACCCTGCACATTGACTCAGTACTGGTTCTCCTTATAGTCTCATTATTACCTCAACTACCTGGTACCCTGCACATTGACTCAGTACTTGTACTCCTTATAGTCTCATTATTACCTCAACTACCTGGTACCCTGCACATTGACTCAGTACTGGTACTCCTTATAGTCTCATTATTACCTCAACTACCTGGTACCCTGCACATTGACTCAGTACTGGTACTCCTTATAGTCTCATTATTACCTCAACTACCTGGTACCCTGCACATTGACTCAGTACTGGTACTCCTTATAGCCTCATTATTACCTCAACTACCTGGTACCCTGCACATTGACTCAGTACTGGTTCTCCTTACAGTCTCATTATTACCTCAACTACCTGGTACCCTGCACATTGACTCAGTACTGGTACTCCTTATAGTCTCATTATTACCTCAACTACCTGGTACCCTACACATTGACTCAGTACTGGTACTCCTTATAGTCTCATTATTACCTCAACTACCTGGTACCCTGGACATTGACTCAGTACTGGTACTCCTTATAGCCTCATTATTACCTCAACTACCTGGTACCCTGCACATTGACTCAGTACTGGTTCTCCTTATAGTCTCATTATTGTTCGGCACATGTGAGAAATTCAATTTGATTTGATTTGAAGCTCATTGGCAGAAACACGTCGTTGGGTGTAACAGTCGTCTCGTGCTGAAGAGATCATGTTAGGATGTTGAAGCACTGTGGCTAGAAAAACTCCCTAGAAAGGCAGGAACTTAGGAAGAAACCTAGAGAGGAACCAGTCTCTGAGGGGTTACCAGTCCTCTTCTTCTGTGCTGGGTAGAGAGGAACCAGGCTCTGAGGGGTGACCAGTCCTCTTCTGTCTGTACTGGGTAGAGAGGAACCAGGCTCTGAGGGGTGACCAGTCTTCTTCTCTCTGTACTGGGTAGAAAGGAACCAGGCTCTGAGGGGTGACCAGTCTTCTTCTGTCTGTCCTGGTTAGAGAGGAACCAGGCTCTAAGGGGTGACCAGTCCTCTTCTGTCTGTGCTGGGTAGAGAGGAACCAGGCTCTGAGGGATGACCAGTCCTCTTCTGTCTGTACTGGGTAGAGAGGAACCAGGCTCTGAGGGGTGACCAGTCCTCTTCTGTCTGTGCTGGGTAGAGAGGAACCAGGCTCTGAGGGATGACCAGTCCTCTTCTGTCTGTACTGGGTAGAAAGGAACCAGGCTCTGAGGGATGACCAGTCCTCTTCTGTCTGTACTGGGTAGAAAGGAACCAGGCTCTGAGGGATGACCAGTCCTCTTCTGTCTGTACTGGGTAGAAAGGAACCAGGCTCTGAGGGATGACCAGTCCTCTTCTGTCTGTACTGTGTAAAGAGGAACCAGGCTCTGAGGGGTGACCAGTCCTCTTCTGTCTGTACTGGGTAGAAAGGAACCAGGCTCTGAGGGATGACCAGTCCTCTTCTGTCTGTACTGGGTAGAGAGGAACCAGGCTCTGAGGGATGACCAGTCCTCTTCTGTCTGTACTGGGTAGAGAGGAACCAGGCTCTGAGGGATGACCAGTCCTCTTCTGTCTGTGCTGGGGAGAGAGGAACCAGGCTCTGAGGGATGACCAGTCCTCTTCTGTCTGTCCTGGTTAGAGAGGAACCAGGCTCTGAGGGATGACCAGTCCTCTTCTGTCTGTGCTGGGGAGAGAGGAACCAGGCTCTGAGGGATGACCAGTCCTCTTCTGGCTGTACTGGGTAGAGAGGAACCAGGCTCTGAGGGATGACCAGTCCTCTTTTGTCTGTGCTGGGGAGAGAGGAACCAGGCTCTGAGGGATGACCAGTCCTCTTCTGGCTGTACTGGGTAGAGAGGAACCAGGCTCTGAGGGATGACCAGTCCTCTTTTGTCTGTGCTGGGGAGAGATTATAAGAGAACATGGCCACTAAGTTCAAATCATTCTTCAAGATGTTCAAATGTTCATACACTACTAGCAGGGTCAAACAATAATCACACTGGTTATAGAGGGCCAACAGGTCAGCACTATAGGGTCAAACAATACTCACAGTGGTTATAGAGGGTGCAATTGGTCAGTACCTCAGGAGTAAATGTCAGTTGGCTTGTCATAGCCGAGCATTCAGAGGTGTTGTCACGACTTCCGCCAAAGTCGGTCCCTCTCCTTGTTCGGGCAGGGTCCGGCGGTCGACGTCACCGGTCTTCTAGCCATCGCCGATCCACTTTTAATTTTCCATTTGTTTTGTCTTGTCTTTCCACACACCTGGTTTCTATTCCATCATTACATGTTGTTACCCTGCCACTAACCACTAGGCTACCCTGCCACTAACCACGAGGCTACCCTGCTGCCCAATGTTGTGTATTTAACCCTCTGTTCCCCCCATGTCCTTGTTCATAATTGTTTATTGTAGTGCTTGTGCACATGATGATGATGATGATGCTGGTGTGTACCGGGTTTTGTTTACCCATTCATTTATTTATTATTATTTATGTTTACGGTGGTGTTATGTATTGATCTGCGCCGTTGTAAATCAGTTTTCATAGTTCATATCCTCAGCACTACAAGGTATCACGTCTGGTGAACAGGTCAGAGTTCATATCCTCAGTCAGACCAGTAGAAACTGGATCAGCAGCACTACAAGGTATCACGTCTGGTGAACAGGTCAGAGTTCGTATCCTCAGTCAGACCAGTAGAAACTGGATCAGCAGCACTACAAGGTACCACGTCTGGTGAACAGGTCAGAGTTCATATCCTCAAGATAAATACACAACGTAGAGTTTGAGAGTTTGAGAGGACGAGAGTACTAGAGTACTAATGGTCAGTAGAGTACTAGAGTACTAATGGTCAGTAGAGTACTAGAGTACTATGGTCAACTATGGTCAATAAGGAATTGTAAATAGGAGTTGGGTTTCAGTTCAACAACTGTGGAATGTCACTCCTGAACTCAGAGAGGACTTCTGATTGGTCAACCCCAGGCAGTGGGGGGGGGGTTATAAATGGCATCCTGTTCCTTTGTTCGGTGGAGAAAAGCTGAGGACAGGGGGGACTGAAGATCTGAACATCTACCTCTTAACATCTTGATTTGTCCTCTCTGAATAAACCTATTCTTCTTCCCCTGATTTGCTTTGGAGTTTGTGTTATTGAAGAATAACATAAATTGTTAACATTAACATTATAATTAGTTCACAATATTGACCACAGATCAGCTTCTATTAGCACCTATGGCTGCAGATATTGAGGTGGCTAATTCTAATGCTGACAAATAAAACATCTCAGATTTAGCACGTCATTGCGCACATGTTATAAAATATATTGAGAAAAATTACAGACAGTAGCCTACAAGTAGCAAAATATAACTCAATATATGGAACATGGAATATATTTCAACAGGATTGAAACAGGCCTAAAGCCTAATGTTTATATTTTAATAAAGTCATCTTGGTTTTCATATGAAGAAAATGTGTACATCCCTTGTTTGAATCAATTGTCAACTTTGTATTTGTAGTCAACTTTCTGAATTTGTCGGAGGTCACAGAGAGACTGATAAACCATGTGATTCTATGTTTAGCAGAGATCTTCTGTGTATAAAGTCACGTGGAAGGGCAAAAAAACATCTAACGACACACAGCTGTTCTACGAGTGGTGTTAGATTACTCAGCTGTTCTACGAGTGGTGGTAGATTACTCAGCTGTTCTAGTGGTCTGAGGTGTTAGATTACTCAGCTGTTCTAGTGGTCTGAGGCAGGTGTTAGATCAATCAGCTGTTCTAGTGGTCTGAGGCAGGTGTTAGATCAATCAGCTGTTCTAGTGGTCTGAGGCAGGTGTTAGATCAATCAGCTGTTCTACCAGTGGTCTGAGGCAGGTGTTAGATCAATTAGCTGTTCTAGTGGTCTGAGGCAGGTGTTAGATCAATCAGCTGTTCTACCAGTGGTCTGAGGCAGGTGTTAGATCAATTAGCTGTTCTAGTGGTCTGAGGCAGGTGTTAGATCAATCAGCTGTTCTAGTGGTCTGAGACAGGTGTTAGATCACTCAGCTGTTCTAGTGGTCTGAGACAGGTGTTAGATTACTCAGCTGTTCTAGTGGTCTGAGGCAGGTGTTAGATCAATCAGCTGTTCTACCAGTGGTCTGAGGCAGGTGTTAGATCAATCAGCTGTTCTACCAGTGGTCTGAGGCAGGTGTTAGATCAATCAGCTGTTCTAGTGGTCTGAGGCAGGTGTTAGATTACTCAGCTGTTCTAGTGGTCTGAGGCAGGTGTTAGATCAATCAGCTGTTCTAGTGGTCTGAGGCAGGTGTTAGATCAATCAGCTGTTCTAGTGGTCTGAGGCAGGTGTTAGATCAATCAGCTGTTCTAGTGGTCTGAGGCAGGTGTTAGATCAATCAGCTGTTCTAGTGGTCTGAGGCAGGTGTTAGATCAATCAGCTGTTCTAGTGGTCTGAGGCAGGTGTTAGATCAATCAGCTGTTCTACCAGTGGTCTGAGGCAGGTGTTAGATCAATTAGCTGTTCTAGTGGTCTGAGGCAGGTGTTAGATCAATCAGCTGTTCTACCAGTGGTCTGAGGCAGGTGTTAGATCAATTAGCTGTTCTAGTGGTCTGAGGCAGGTGTTAGATCAATCAGCTGTTCTAGTTGTCTGAGGCAGGTGTTAGATCAATCAGCTGTTCTAGTGGTCTGAGGCAGGTGTTAGATCAATCAGCTGTTCTACCAGTGGTCTGAGACAGGTGTTAGATCAATTAGCTGTTCTAGTGGTCTGAGGCAGGTGTTAGATCAATCAGCTGTTCTACCAGTGGTCTGAGGCAGGTGTTAGATCAATTAGCTGTTCTAGTGGTCTGAGGCAGGTGTTAGATCAATCAGCTGTTCTAGTGGTCTGAGGCAGGTGTTAGATCAATCAGCTGTTCTAGTGGTCTGAGGCAGGTGTTAGATCAATCAGCTGTTCTACCAGTGGTCTGAGACAGGTGTTAGATTAATCAGCTGTTCTAGTGGTCTGACGCAGGTGTTAGATCAATCAGCTGTTCTAGTGGTCTGAGGCAGGTGTTAGATCAATCAGCTGTTCTACCAGTGTAACCATGTTTTTCATATTTTAATACATTTTAGGTCAGATTTCATATAAACCTGTAAACAATGTTATTGGTCACATACACATGGTTAGCAGATGTTATTGGTCACATACACAGGGTTAGCAGATGTTATTGGTTACATACACAGGGTTAGGAGAAGTTATTGGTCACATACACATGGTTAGCAGATGTTATAGGTCACATACACAGGGTTAGCAGATGTTCTTGGTCACATACACATGGTTGGCAGATGTTATAGGTCACATACACATGGTTAGCAGATGTTATTGGTCACATGGTTAGCATATGTTATTGGTCACATACATAGAGTTAGCAGATGTTATTGGTCACATACACATGGTTAGCAGATGTTATTGGTCACATACACATGGTTAGCAGATGTTATCAATCAATCAATCAAATGTATTTTATATAGCCCTTCGTACATCAGCTGATATCTCAAAGTGCTGTACAGAAACCCAGCCTAAAACCCCAAACAGCTAGCAAATGTTGGTCACATACACATGGTTAGCAGATGGTATTGGTCACATACACATGGTTAGCAGATGTTATTGGTCACATACACATGGTTAGCAGATGTTATTGATCACATACACATGGTTAGCAGATGTTATTGGTCACATACACATGGTTAGCAGATGTCATTGGTCACATCCACATGGTTAGCAGATGGTATTGGTCACATACACATGGTTAGCAGATGTTATTGGTCACATACACATGGTTAGCAGATGTTATTGATCACATACACATGGTTAGCAGATGTTATGGGTCACATACACATGGTTAGCAGATGTTATTTGTCACGTACACATGGTTAGCAGATGTTACTGGTCACATACACATGGTTAGCAGAAGTTATTGGTTACATACACATGGTTAGCAGATGTTACTGTTCACATACTCATGTTTAGCAGAAGTTATTGGTCACATACACATGGTTAGCAGATGTTATTGGTTACATACACATGGTTAGCAGATGTTATTGGTCACATGCACATGGTTAGCAGATGTTATTGGTTACACACATGGTTATCAGATGTTATTGGTTACATACACATGGTTAGCAGATGTTATTGGTTACATACACATGGTTAGCAGATGTTATTGGTCACATACACATGGTTAGCAGATGTTATTGTTCACATACACATGGTTATCAGATGTTATTGGTTACATACACATGGTTAGCAGATCTTATTGGTCACATGCACAGGGTTAGCAGATGTTATTGGTCACATGCACATGGTTAGCAGATGTTATTGGTCACATGCACATGGTTGGCAGATGTTATTGGTCACATACACATGGTTAGCAGATCTTATTGTTCACATACACATGGTTATCAGATGTTATTGGTTACATACACATGGTTAGCAGATGTTATTGGTCACATACACATGGTTAGCAGATCTTATTGGTTACATACACAGGGTTAGCAGATGTTATTGGTCACATGCACATGGTTATCAGATGTTATTGGTCATGTACACATGGTTAGCAGATGTTATTGGTTACATGCACATGGTTAGCAGATGTTATTGGTCACACACACATGGTTATCAGATGTTATTGGTTACATACACATGGTTAGCAGATGTTATTGGTTACATACACATGGTTAGCAGATGTTATTGGTCACATACACATGGTTAGCATATGTTATTGTTCACATACACATGGTTATCAGATGTTATTGGTTACATACACATGGTTAGCAGATCTTATTGGTCACATGCACAGGGTTAGCAGATGTTATTGGTTACATACACAGGGTTAGCAGATGTTAATGGTCACATGCACATGGTTAGCAGATGTTATTGGTCACATGCACATGGTTAGCAGATGTTATTGGTCACATACACATGGTTAGCAGATGTTATTGGTCACATACACATGGTTAGCAGATGTCATTGGTCACATCCACATGGTTAGGAGATGTTATGGGTCACATACACATGGTTAGCAGATGTTATTGGTCACATGGTTAGCAGATGTTATTGGTCACAAACACAGGGTTTGCAGATGTTATTGGTTACATACACATGGTTAGCAGATGTTATTGGTCACATACACATGGTTAGCAGATGTCATTGGTCACATCCACATGGTTAGGAGATGTTATGGGTCACATACACATGGTTAGCAGATGTTATTGTTCACATGGTTAGCAGATGTTATTGGTCTTGTACACATGGTTAGCAGATGTTATTGGTTACATACACATGGTTAGCAGATGTTATTGGTCACATACACATGGTTAGCAGATGTCATTGGTCACATCCACATGGTTAGGAGATGTTATTGGTCACATACAAATGGTTAGCAGATGTTATTGGTTACATACACATGGTTAGCAGATGTTATTGGTCACATACACATGGTTAGCAGATGTTATTGGTCACATACACATGGTTAGCAGATGTTATTGGTCACATACACATGGTTAGCAGATGTTATTGGTCACATGGTTAGCAGATGTTATTGGTCACAAACACAGGGTTAGCAGATGTTATTGGTTACATACACATGGTTAGCAGATGTTATTGGTCACATACACATGGTTAGCAGATGTTATTGGTCACATACACATGGTTATCAGATGTTATTGGTCACATACACATGGTTAGCAGATGTTATGGGTCACATACACATGGTTAGCAGATGTTATTGGTCACATGGTTAGCAGATGTTATTGGTCACAAACACAGGGTTAGCAGATGTTATTGGTTACATACACATGGTTAGCAGATGTTATTGGTCACATACACATGGTTAGCAGATGTTATTGGTCGCATACACATGGTTAGCAGATGTTATTGGTCACATACAAATGGTTAGCAGGTGTTATTTGTTACATACACATGGTTAGCAGATGTTATTGGTCACATACACATGGTTAGCAGATGTTATTGGACACATACACATGGTTAGCAGATGTTATTGGTCACATAGACATGGTTAGCAGATGTTATTGGTCACATACACAGGGTTAGCAGATGTTATTGGTCACATACACAGGGTTAGCAGATATTATTGGTCACATACACAGGGTTAGCAGATGTTATTGGTCACATACACATGGTTAGCAGATGTTATTGGTCACATGGTTAGCAGATGTTATTGGTCACATACACAGAGTTAGATGTTATTGGTCACATGGTTAGCAGATGTTATTGGTCACATACACATGGTTAGCAGATCTTATTGGTCACATGGTTAGCAGATGTTATTGGTCATGTACACATGGTTAGCAGATGTTATTGGTTACATACACATGGTTAGCAGATGTTATTGGTCACATCCACATGGTTAGCAGATGTTATGGGTCACATACACATGGTTAGCAGATGTTATTGGTCACATGGTTAGCAGATGTTATTTGTCACGTACACATGGTTAGCAGATGTTACTGGTCACATACACATGGTTAGCAGAAGTTACTGGTCACATACACATGGTTAGCAGATGTTACTGGTCACATACACATGGTTAGCAGAAGTTATTGGTCACATACACATGGTTAGCAGATGTTATTGGTTACATACACATGGTTAGCAGATGTTATTGGTCACATGCACATGGTTAGCAGATGTTATTGGTCACATACAAATGGTTAGCAGATGTTATTGTTCACATACACATGGTTAGCAGATGTTATTGTTCACATGGTTAGCCGATGTTATTGGTCATGTACACATGGTTAGCAGATGTTATTGGTCACGTACACATTTAGCAGATGTTATTGGTCACATAGACATGGTTAGCAGATGTTATTGGTCACATACACAGGGTTAGCAGACTTTCTTGGTCACATACGCAGGGTTAGCAGATGTTATTGGTCACATAGACATGGTTAGCAGATGTTATTGGTTACATACACAGGGTTATCAGATGTTATTGGTCACATACACAGGGTTTAGCAGATGTTATTGGTCACATACACATGGTTAGCAGATGTTATTGGTCACATACACAGGGTTAGATGTTATTGGTCACATGGTTAGCAGATGTTATTTGTCACGTACACATGGTTAGCAGATGTTACTGGTCACATACACATGGTTAGCAGAAGTTATTGGTCACATACACATGGTTAGCAGATGTTATTGGTTACATACACATGGTTAGCAGATGTTATTGGTCACATACAAATGGTTAGCAGATGTTATTGTTCACATACACATGGTTAGCAGATGTTATTGTTCACATGGTTAGCCGATGTTATTGGTCATGTACACATGGTTAGCAGATGTTATTGGTCACGTACACATTTAGCAGATGTTATTGGTCACATAGACATGGTTAGCAGATGTTATTGGTCACATACACAGGGTTAGCAGACTTTCTTGGTCACATACGCAGGGTTAGCAGATGTTATTGGTCACATAGACATGGTTAGCAGATGTTATTGGTTACATACACAGGGTTATCAGATGTTATTGGTCACATACAAAGGGTTTAGCAGATGTTATTGGTCACATACACATGGTTAGCAGATGTTATTGGTCACATACACAGGGTTAGATGTTATTGGTCACATGGTTAGCAGATGTTATTTGTCACGTACACATGGTTAGCAGATGTTACTGGTCACATACACATGGTTAGCAGAAGTTATTGGTCACATACACATGGTTAGCAGATGTTACTGGTCACATACACATGGTTAGCAGAAGTTATTGGTCACATACACATGGTTAGCAGATGTTATTGGTTACATACACATGGTTAGCAGATGTTATTGGTCACATGCACATGGTTAGCAGATGTTATTGGTCACACACACATGGTTAGCAGATGTTATTGGTCACACACACATGGTTATCAGATGTTATTGGTTACATACACAGGGTTAGCAGATGTTATTGGTCACATACACAGGGTTAGATGTTATTGGTCACATGGTTAGCAGATGTTATTGGTCACATGGTTAGCAGATGTTATTGGTCACATACACATGGTTAGCAGATCTTATTGTTCACATGGTTAGCAGATGTTATTGGTCATGTACACATGGTTAGCAGATGTTATTGGTTACATACACATGGTTAGCAGATGTTATTGGTCACATACACATGGTTAGCATATGTTATTGGTCACATACACATGGTTAGCAGATGTTATTGGTCACATACACATTTACCAAATGTTATTGGTCACATAGACATGGTTAGCAGATGTTATTGGTTACATACACATGGTTAGCAGACGTTATTGGTCATGTACACATGGTTAGCAGATGTTATTGGTTACATACACATGGTTAGCAGATGTTATTGGTCACATACACATGGTTAGCATATGTTATTGGTCACATACACATGGTTAGCAGATGTTATTGGTCACATACACATGGTTAGCAGATGTTATTGGTCACATAGACATGGTTAGCAGACGTTATTGGTTACATACACATGGTTAGCAGACGTTATTGGTCACATACACATTTAGCAGATGTTATTGGTCACAGACATGGTTAGCATATGTTATTGGTCACATACACAGGGTTAGCAGATATTATTGGTCACATACGCAGGGTTAGCAGATGTTATTGGTCACATAGACATGGTTAGCAGATGTTATTGGTCACATACACAGGGTTAGCAGATGTTATTGGTCACATACACAGGGTTTAGCAGATGTTATTGGTCACATACACATGGTTAGCAGATGTTATTGGTCACATGGTTAGCAGATGTTATTGGTCACATACACAGGGTTAGATGTTATTGGTCACATGGTTAGCAGATGTTATTGGTCACATACACATGGTTAGCAGATGTTATTGGTCACATACACATGGTTAGCAGATCTTATTGTTCACATGGTTAGCAGATGTTATTGGTCATGTAGACATGGTTAGCAGATGTTATTGGTTACATTCACATGGTTAGCAGATGTTATTGGTCACATACACATTTAGCAGATGTTATTGGTCACATAGACATGGTTAGCAGACGTTATTGGTTACATACACATGGTTAGCAGATGTTATTGGTTACATACACATGGTTAGCAGATGTTATTGGTCACATACACATGGTTCGCATATGTTATTGGTCACATACACATGGTTAGCAGATGTTATTGGTCACATACACATTTAGCAAATGTTATTGGTCACATAGACATGGTTAGCAGACGTTATTGGTTACATACACATGGTTAGCAGACGTTATTGGTCACATACACATTTTGCAGATGTTATTGGTCACAGACATGGTTAGCAGATGTTATTGGTCACATACACAGGGTTAGCAGATATTATTGGTCACATACGCAGGGTTAGCAGATGTTATTGGTCACATAGACATGGTTAGCAGATGTTATTGGTCACATACACAGGGTTAGCAGATGTTATTGGTTACATACACAGGGTTAGCAGATGTTATTGGTCACATACACATGGTTAGCAGATGTTATTGGTTACATACACATGGTTAGCAGATGTTATTGGTCACATACACATGGTTAGCAGATGTTATTGGTCACATACACATGGTTAGCAGATGTTATTGGTCACATACACATGGTTAGCAGATGTTATTGTTCACATGGTTAGCCGATGTTATTGGTCATGTACACATGGTTAGCAGTTGTTATTGGTCACATACACATTTAGCAGATGTTATTGGTCACATACACAGGGTTAGCAGATGTTATTGGTCGCACACACAGGGTTAGATGTTATTGGTCACATAAACAGGGTTTAGCAGATATTATTGGTCTCATAGACATGGTTAGCAGATGTTATTGGTCACATACACAGGGTTAGCAGATGTTATTGGTCACATACACAGGGTTTAGCAGATGTTATTGGTCAAATACACATGGTTAGCAGATGTTATTGGTCACATGGTTAGCAGATGTTATTGGTCACATACACAGGGTTAGATGTTATTGGTCACATGGTTAGCAGATGTTATTGGTCACATACACATGGTTAGCAGATGTTATTGGTCACATGGTTAGCAGATATTATTGGTCACATACACAGGGTTAGATGTTATTGGTCACATGGTTAGCAGATGTTATTGGTTACATACACAGGGTTAGCAGATGTTATTGGTTACATACACATGGTTAGCAGATGTTATTTGTCACATACACATGGTTAGCAGATGTTATTGGTCACATACACATGGTTAGCAGATGTTATTGGTCGCATACACATGGTTAGCTGATGTTATTGGTTACATACACATGGTTAGCAGATGTTATTGGTCACATACACATGGTTTGCAGATGTTATTGGTCACATACACATGGTTAGCAGATGTTATAGGTCACATACACATGGTTAGCAGATGTTATTGGTCACATGGTTAGCATATGTTATTGGTCACATACATAGGGTTAGCAGATGTTATTGGTCACATACACATGGTTA
The DNA here is from genome assembly GCF_057628025.1 of Oncorhynchus mykiss. Classification (NCBI taxonomy): domain Eukaryota; kingdom Metazoa; phylum Chordata; class Actinopteri; order Salmoniformes; family Salmonidae; genus Oncorhynchus; species Oncorhynchus mykiss. Next base: position 81,338,061 of record NC_143034.1, on the reverse strand, counting down.
GCAGATGTTATTGGTCACATGGTTAGCAGATGTTATTGGTCACATACACATGGTTAGCAGATGTTATTGGTCACATACACATGGTTAGCAGATGTTATTGGTCACATACACATGGTTAGCAGATGTCATTGGTCACATCCACATGGTTAGGAGATGTTATGGGTCACATACACATGGTTAGCAGATTTTATTGGTCACATGGTTAGCAGATGTTATTGGTCACAAACACAGGGTTAGCAGATGTTATTGGTTACATACACATGGTTAGCAGATGTTATTTGTCACATACACATGGTTAGCAGATGTTATTGGTCACATACACATGGTTAGCAGATGTTATTGGTCACATACACATGGTTAGCGGATGTTATTGGTTACATACACATGGTTAGCAGATGTTATTGGTCACAAACACATGGTTAGCAGATGTTATTGGTCACATACACATGGTTAGCAGATGTCATTGGTCACATCCACATGGTTAGCAGATGTTATGGGTCACATACACATGGTTAGCAGATGTTATTTGTCACGTACACATGGTTAGCAGATGTTATTGGTCACACACACATGGTTATCAGATGTTATTGGTTACATACACATGGTTAGCATATGTTATTGGTTACATACACATGGTTAGCAGATGTTATTGGTCACACACACATGGTTAGCAGATGTTATTGTTCACATACACATGGTTATCAGATGTTATTGGTCACATACACATGGTTAGCAGATGTTATTGGTCACATGGTTAGCAGATGTTATTGGTCACATACACAGGGTTAGATGTTATTGGTCACATGGTTAGCAGATGTTATTGGTCACATACACATGGTTAGCAGATCTTATTGTTCACATGGTTAGCAGATGTTATTGGTCATGTACACATGGTTAGCAGATGTTATTGGTTACATACACATGGTTAGCAGATGTTATTGGTTACATACACATGGTTAGCAGATGTTATTGGTCACATACACATGGTTAGCAGATGTTATTGGTCACATACACATGGTTAGCAGATCTTATTGTTCACATGGTTAGCAGATGTTATTGGTCATGTACACATGGTTAGCAGATGTTATTGGTTACATACACATGGTTAGCAGATGTTATTGGTCACATACACATGGTTAGCAGATGTTATTGGTCACATACACATGGTTAGCAGATGTCATTGGTCACATCCACATGGTTAGGAGATGTTATGGGTCACATACACATGGTTAGCAGATGTTATTGGTCACATGGTTAGCAGATGTTTTTGGTCACAAACACAGGGTTAGCAGATGTTATTGGTTACATACACATGGTTAGCAGATGTTATTTGTCACATACACATGGTTAGCAGATGTTATTGGTCACATACACATGGTTAGCAGATGTTATTGGTCACATACACATGGTTAGCAGATGTTATTGGTTACATACACATGGTTAGCAGATGTTATTGGTCACATACACATGGTTAGCAGATGTTATTGGTCACATACACATGGTTAGCACATGTTTTTGGTCACATACACATGGTTAGCTGATGTTATTGTTCACATGGTTAGCCGATGTTATTGGTCACATACACATGGTTAGCAGATGTTATTGGTCACATACACATGGTTAGCAGATGTTATTGGTCACATACACATGGTTAGCAGATGTTATTGGTCACATACACATGGTTAGCAGATGTTATTGGTCACATACACATGGTTAGCAGATGTCATTGGTCACATCCACATGGTTAGGAGATGTTATGGGTCACATACACATGGTTAGCAGATGTTATTGGTCACATGGTTAGCAGATGTTATTGGTCACAAACACAGGGTTAGCAGATGTTATTGGTTACATACACATGGTTAGCAGATGTTATTTGTCACATACACATGGTTAGCAGATGTTATTGGTCACATACACATGGTTAGCAGATGTTATTGGTCACATACACATGGTTAGCGGATGTTATTGGTTACATACACATGGTTAGCAGATGTTATTGGTCACAAACACATGGTTAGCAGATGTTATTGGTCACATACACATGGTTAGCAGATGTCATTGGTCACATCCACATGGTTAGCAGATGTTATGGGTCACATACACATGGTTAGCAGATGTTATTTGTCACGTACACATGGTTAGCAGATGTTATTGGTCACACACACATGGTTATCAGATGTTATTGGTTACATACACATGGTTAGCATATGTTATTGGTTACATACACATGGTTAGCAGATGTTATTGGTCACACACACATGGTTAGCAGATGTTATTGTTCACATACACATGGTTATCAGATGTTATTGGTCACATACACATGGTTAGCAGATGTTATTGGTCACATGGTTAGCAGATGTTATTGGTCACATACACAGGGTTAGATGTTATTGGTCACATGGTTAGCAGATGTTATTGGTCACATACACATGGTTAGCAGATGTTATTGGTCACATACACATGGTTAGCAGATCTTATTGTTCACATGGTTAGCAGATGTTATTGGTCATGTACACATGGTTAGCAGATGTTATTGGTTACATACACATGGTTAGCAGATGTTATTGGTCACATACACATGGTTAGCAGATCTTATTGTTCACATGGTTAGCAGATGTTATTGGTCATGTACACATGGTTAGCAGATGTTATTGGTTACATACACATGGTTAGCAGATGTTATTGGTCACATACACATGGTTAGCAGATGTTATTGGTCACATACACATGGTTAGCAGATGTCATTGGTCACATCCACATGGTTAGGAGATGTTATGGATCACATACACATGGTTAGCAGACGTTATTGGTCACATGGTTAGCAGATGTTTTTGGTCACAAACACAGGGTTAGCAGATGTTATTGGTTACATACACATGGTTAGCAGATGTTATTTGTCACATACACATGGTTAGCAGATGTTATTGGTCACATACACATGGTTAGCAGATGTTATTGGTCGCATACACATGGTTAGCTGATGTTATTGGTTACATACACATGGTTAGCAGATGTTATTGGTCACATACACATGGTTTGCAGATGTTATTGGTCACATACACATGGTTAGCAGATGTTATAGGTCACATACACATGGTTAGCAGATGTTATTGGTCACATGGTTAGCATATGTTATTGGTCACATACATAGGGTTAGCAGATGTTATTGGTCACATACACATGGTTAGCAGATGTTATTGGTCACATGGTTAGCAGATGTTATTGGTCACATACACATGGTTAGCAGATGTTATTGGTCACATACACATGGTTAGCAGATGTTATTGGTCACATACACATGGTTAGCAGATGTCATTGGTCACATCCACATGGTTAGGAGATGTTATGGGTCACATACACATGGTTAGCAGATGTTATTGGTCACATGGTTAGCAGATGTTATTGGTCACAAACACAGGGTTAGCAGATGTTATTGGTTACATACACATGGTTAGCAGATGTTATTTGTCACATACACATGGTTAGCAGATGTTATTGGTCACATACACATGGTTAGCAGATGTTATTGGTCACATACACATGGTTAGCGGATGTTATTGGTTACATACACATGGTTAGCAGATGTTATTGGTCACAAACACATGGTTAGCAGATGTTATTGGTCACATACACATGGTTAGCAGATGTCATTGGTCACATCCACATGGTTAGCAGATGTTATGGGTCACATACACATGGTTAGCAGATGTTATTTGTCACGTACACATGGTTAGCAGATGTTATTGGTCACACACACATGGTTATCAGATGTTATTGGTTACATACACATGGTTAGCATATGTTATTGGTTACATACACATGGTTAGCAGATGTTATTGGTCACACACACATGGTTAGCAGATGTTATTGTTCACATACACATGGTTATCAGATGTTATTGGTCACATACACATGGTTAGCAGATGTTATTGGTCACATGGTTAGCAGATGTTATTGGTCACATACACAGGGTTAGATGTTATTGGTCACATGGTTAGCAGATGTTATTGGTCACATACACATGGTTAGCAGATCTTATTGTTCACATGGTTAGCAGATGTTATTGGCCATGTACACATGGTTAGCAGATGTTATTGGTTACATACACATGGTTAGCAGATGTTATTGGTTACATACACATGGTTAGCAGATGTTATTGGTCACATACACATGGTTAGCAGATGTTATTGGTCACATACACATGGTTAGCAGATCTTATTGTTCACATGGTTAGCAGATGTTATTGGTCATGTACACATGGTTAGCAGATGTTATTGGTTACATACACATGGTTAGCAGATGTTATTGGTCACATACACATGGTTAGCAGATGTTATTGGTCACATACACATGGTTAGCAGATGTCATTGGTCACATCCACATGGTTAGGAGATGTTATGGGTCACATACACATGGTTAGCAGATGTTATTGGTCACATGGTTAGCAGATGTTTTTGGTCACAAACACAGGGTTAGCAGATGTTATTTGTTACATACACATGGTTAGCAGATGTTATTTGTCACATACACATGGTTAGCAGATGTTATTGGTCACATACACATGGTTAGCAGATGTTATTGGTCACATACACATGGTTAGCAGATGTTATTGGTTACATACACATGGTTAGCAGATGTTATTGGTCACATACACATGGTTAGCAGATGTTATTGGTCACATACACATGGTTAGCACATGTTTTTGGTCACATACACATGGTTAGCTGATGTTATTGTTCACATGGTTAGCCGATGTTATTGGTCACATACACATGGTTAGCAGATGTTATTGGTCACATACACATGGTTAGCAGATGTTATTGGTCACATACACATGGTTAGCAGATGTTATTGGTCACATACACATGGTTAGCAGATGTTATTGGTCACATACACATGGTTAGCAGATGTCATTGGTCACATCCACATGGTTAGGAGATGTTATGGGTCACATACACATGGTTAGCAGATGTTATTGGTCACATGGTTAGCAGATGTTATTGGTCACAAACACAGGGTTAGCAGATGTTATTGGTTACATACACATGGTTAGCAGATGTTATTTGTCACATACACATGGTTAGCAGATGTTATTGGTCACATACACATGGTTAGCAGATGTTATTGGTCACATACACATGGTTAGCGGATGTTATTGGTTACATACACATGGTTAGCAGATGTTATTGGTCACAAACACATGGTTAGCAGATGTTATTGGTCACATACACATGGTTAGCAGATGTCATTGGTCACATCCACATGGTTAGCAGATGTTATGGGTCACATACACATGGTTAGCAGATGTTATTTGTCACGTACACATGGTTAGCAGATGTTATTGGTCACACACACATGGTTATCAGATGTTATTGGTTACATACACATGGTTAGCATATGTTATTGGTTACATACACATGGTTAGCAGATGTTATTGGTCACACACACATGGTTAGCAGATGTTATTGTTCACATACACATGGTTATCAGATGTTATTGGTCACATACACATGGTTAGCAGATGTTATTGGTCACATGGTTAGCAGATGTTATTGGTCACATACACAGGGTTAGATGTTATTGGTCACATGGTTAGCAGATGTTATTGGTCACATACACATGGTTAGCAGATGTTATTGGTCACATACACATGGTTAGCAGATCTTATTGTTCACATGGTTAGCAGATGTTATTGGTCATGTACACATGGTTAGCAGATGTTATTGGTTACATACACATGGTTAGCAGATGTTATTGGTTACATACACATGGTTAGCAGATGTTATTGGTCACATACACATGGTTAGCAGATGTTATTGGTCACATACACATGGTTAGCAGATCTTATTGTTCACATGGTTAGCAGATGTTATTGGTCATGTACACATGGTTAGCAGATGTTATTGGTTACATACACATGGTTAGCAGATGTTATTGGTCACATACACATGGTTAGCAGATGTTATTGGTCACATACACATGGTTAGCAGATGTCATTGGTCACATCCACATGGTTAGGAGATGTTATGGATCACATACACATGGTTAGCAGATGTTATTGGTCACATGGTTAGCAGATGTTTTTGGTCACAAACACAGGGTTAGCAGATGTTATTGGTTACATACACATGGTTAGCAGATGTTATTTGTCACATACACATGGTTAGCAGATGTTATTGGTCACATACACATGGTTAGCAGATGTTATTGGTCACATACACATGGTTAGCAGATGTTATTGGTTACATACACATGGTTAGCAGATGTTATTGGTCACATACACATGGTTAGCAGATGTTATTGGTCACATACACATGGTTAGCACATGTTTTTGGTCACATACACATGGTTAGCTGATGTTATTGTTCACATGGTTAGCCGATGTTATTGGTCATGTACACATGGTTAGCAGATGTAATTGGTCACATACACATTTAGCAGATGTTATTGGTCACATAGACATGGTTAGCAGATGTTATTGGTCACATACACATGGTTAGCAGATGTTATTGGTCACATGGTTAGCAGATGTTATTGGTCACATACACAGGGTTAGATGTTATTGGTCACATGGTTAGCAGATGTTATTGGTCACATACACATGGTTAGCAGATGTTATTGGTCACATACACATGGTTAGCAGATCTTATTGTTCACATGGTTAGCAGATGTTATTGGTCATGTACACATGGTTAGCAGATGTTATTGGTTACATACACATGGTTAGCAGATGTTATTGGTCACATACACATGGTTAGCAGATGTTATTGGTCACATACACAGTTAGCAGATGTTATTGGTCACATAGACATGGTTAGCAGACGTTATTGGTTACATACACATGGTTAGCGGATGTTATTGGTCATGTACACATGGTTAGCAGATGTTATTGGTTACATACACATGGTTAGCAGATGTTATTGGTCACATACACATGGTTAGCAGATGTTATTGGTCACATACACATGGTTAGCAGATGTCATTGGTCACATCCACATGGTTAGGAGATGTTATGGGTCACATACACATGGTTAGCAGATGTTATTGGTCACATGGTTAGCAGATGTTTTTGGTCACAAACACAGGGTTAGCAGATGTTATTGGTTACATACACATGGTTAGCAGATGTTATTTGTCACATACACATGGTTAGCAGATGTTATTGGTCACATACACATGGTTAGCAGATGTTATTGGTCACATACACATGGTTAGCAGATGTTATTGGTTACATACACATGGTTAGCAGATGTTATTGGTCACATACACATGGTTAGCAGATGTTATTGGTCACATACACATGGTTAGCAGATGTCATTGGTCACATCCACATGGTTAGGAGATGTTATGGGTCACATACACATGGTTAGCAGATGTTATTGGTCACATGGTTAGCAGATGTTTTTGGTCACAAACACAGGGTTAGCAGATGTTATTGGTTACATACACATGGTTAGCAGATGTTATTTGTCACATACACATGGTTAGCAGATGTTATTGGTCACATACACATGGTTAGCAGATGTTATTGGTCACATACACATGGTTAGCAGATGTTATTGGTTACATACACATGGTTAGCAGATGTTATTGGTCACATACACATGGTTAGCAGATGTTATTGGTCACATACACATGGTTAGCACATGTTTTTGGTCACATACACATGGTTAGCTGATGTTATTGTTCACATGGTTAGCCGATGTTATTGGTCATGTACACATGGTTAGCAGATGTAATTGGTCACATACACATTTAGCAGATGTTATTGGTCACATAGACATGGTTAGCAGATGTTATTGGTCACATACACAGGGTTTAGCAGATGTTATTGGTCACATACACATGGTTAGCAGATGTTATTGGTCACATGGTTAGCAGATGTTATTGGTCACATACACAGGGTTAGATGTTATTGGTCACATGGTTAGCAGATGTTATTGGTCACATACACATGGTTAGCAGATGTTATTGGTCACATACACATGGTTAGCAGATCTTATTGTTCACATGGTTAGCAGATGTTATTGGTCATGTACACATGGTTAGCAGATGTTATTGGTTACATACACATGGTTAGCAGATGTTATTGGTTACATACACATGGTTAGCAGATGTTATTGGTCACATACACATGGTTAGCAGATGTTATTGGTCACATACACATGGTTAGCAGATCTTATTGTTCACATGGTTAGCAGATGTTATTGGTCATGTACACATGGTTAGCAGATGTTATTGGTTACATACACATGGTTAGCAGATGTTATTGGTCACATACACATGGTTAGCAGATGCTATTGGTCACATACACATGGTTAGCAGATGTCATTGGTCACATCCACATGGTTAGGAGATGTTATGGGTCACATACACATGGTTAGCAGATGTTATTGGTCACATGGTTAGCAGATGTTTTTGGTCACAAACACAGGGTTAGCAGATGTTATTGGTTACATACACATGGTTAGCAGATGTTATTTGTCACATACACATGGTTAGCAGATGTTATTGGTCACATACACATGGTTAGCAGATGTTATTGGTCACATACACATGGTTAGCAGATGTTATTGGTTACATACACATGGTTAGCAGATGTTATTGGTCACATACACATGGTTAGCAGATGTTATTGGTCACATACACATGGTTAGCACATGTTTTTGGTCACATACACATGGTTAGCTGATGTTATTGTTCACATGGTTAGCCGATGTTATTGGTCATGTACACATGGTTAGCAGATGTAATTGGTCACATACACATTTAGCAGATGTTATTGGTCACATAGACATGGTTAGCAGATGTTATTGGTCACATACACAGGGTTTAGCAGATGTTATTGGTCACATACACATGGTTAGCAGATGTTATTGGTCACATGGTTAGCAGATGTTATTGGTCACATACACAGGGTTAGATGTTATTGGTCACATGGTTAGCAGATGTTATTGGTCACATACACATGGTTAGCAGATGTTATTGGTCACATACACATGGTTAGCAGATCTTATTGTTCACATGGTTAGCAGATGTTATTGGTCATGTACACATGGTTAGCAGATGTTATTGGTTACATACACATGGTTAGCAGATGTTATTGGTCACATACACATGGTTAGCAGATGTTATTGGTCACATACACATTTAGCAGATGTTATTGGTCACATAGACATGGTTAGCAGACGTTATTGGTTACATACACATGGTTAGCAGATGTTATTTGTCACATGCACATGGTTAGCAGATGTTACTGGTCACATACACATTGTTAGCAGATGTTATTGTTCACATACACAGGGTTTAGCAGATGTTATTGGTCACATACACATGGTTAGCAGATGTTATTGGTCACATGGTTAGCAGATGTTATTGGTCACATACACAGGGTTAGATGTTATTGGTCACATGGTTAGCAGATGTTATTGGTCACATACACATGGTTAGCAGATGTTATTGGTCACATACACATGGTTAGCAGATCTTATTGTTCACATGGTTAGCAGATGTTATTGGTCATGTACACATGGTTAGCAGATGTTATTGGTTACATACACATGGTTATCAGATGTTATTGGTCACATACACATGGTTAGCAGATGTTATTGGTCACATACACATTTAGCAGATGTTATTGGTCACATAGACATGGTTAGCGGACGTTATTGGTTACATACACATGGTTAGCAGATGTTATTTGTCACATGCACATGGTTAGCAGATGTTACTGGTCACATACACATTGTTAGCAGATGTTATTGTTCACATGGTTAGCAGATGTTATTGGTCACATACACAGGGTTAGCAGATGTTATTGGTTGCATACACATGGAGGGCAGATGTCATTGGTTACATACATAGGGTTAGCAGATGTTATTGGTCACATACACATGGTTAGTAGATGTTATTGGTCACATGGTTAGCAGATGTTATTGGAAACATACACATGGTTAGCAGATGTTATTGGTCACATGGTTAGCATATGTTATTGGTCACATACACATGGTTAGTAGATGTTATTGGTCACATGGTTAGCAGATGTTATTGGAAACATACACATGGTTAGCAGATGTTATTGGTCACATGGTTAGCATATGTTATTGGTCACATAGACATGGTTAGCAGATGTTATTGGTCACATACACAGGGTTAGCAGATGTTATTGGTCACATACACAGGGTTAGGAGATGTAATGGTTCACATACACATGGTTAGCAGATGTTATTGGTCACATGGTTAGCAGATGTTATTGGTCACAAACACATGGTTATCAGATGTTATTGGTTACATACACATGGTTAGCAGATGTTATTGGTCACATACACATGGTTAGCAGATGTTATTGGTTACATACACATGGTTAGCAGATGTTATTGGTCACATACACATGGTTAGCAGATGTTATTGGTCACATACACATGGTTAGCAGATGTTATTGGTCACATACACATGGTTAGCAGATGTTATTGGTTACATACACATGGTTAGCAGATGTTATTGGTCACATACACATGGTTAGCAGATGTTATTGGTCACATACACATGGTTAGCAGATCTTATTGTTCACATGGTTAGCAGATGTTATTGGTCATGTACACATGGTTAGCAGATGTTATTGGTTACATACACATGGTTAGCAGATGTTATTGGTCACATACACATGGTTAGCAGATGCTATTGGTCACATACACATGGTTAGCAGATGTCATTGGTCACATCCACATGGTTAGGAGATGTTATGGGTCACATACACATGGTTAGCAGATGTTATTGGTCACATGGTTAGCAGATGTTTTTGGTCACAAACACAGGGTTAGCAGATGTTATTGGTTACATACACATGGTTAGCAGATGTTATTTGTCACATACACATGGTTAGCAGATGTTATTGGTCACATACACATGGTTAGCAGATGTTATTGGTCACATACACATGGTTAGCAGATGTTATTGGTTACATACACATGGTTAGCAGATGTTATTGGTCACATACACATGGTTAGCAGATGTTATTGGTCACATACACATGGTTAGCACATGTTTTTGGTCACATACACATGGTTAGCTGATGTTATTGTTCACATGGTTAGCCGATGTTATTGGTCATGTACACATGGTTAGCAGATGTAATTGGTCACATACACATTTAGCAGATGTTATTGGTCACATAGACATGGTTAGCAGATGTTATTGGTCACATACACAGGGTTTAGCAGATGTTATTGGTCACATACACATGGTTAGCAGATGTTATTGGTCACATGGTTAGCAGATGTTATTGGTCACATACACAGGGTTAGATGTTATTGGTCACATGGTTAGCAGATGTTATTGGTCACATACACATGGTTAGCAGATGTTATTGGTCACATACACATGGTTAGCAGATCTTATTGTTCACATGGTTAGCAGATGTTATTGGTCATGTACACATGGTTAGCAGATGTTATTGGTTACATACACATGGTTAGCAGATGTTATTGGTCACATACACATGGTTAGCAGATGTTATTGGTCACATACACATTTAGCAGATGTTATTGGTCACATAGACATGGTTAGCAGACGTTATTGGTTACATACACATGGTTAGCAGATGTTATTTGTCACATGCACATGGTTAGCAGATGTTACTGGTCACATACACATTGTTAGCAGATGTTATTGTTCACATACACAGGGTTTAGCAGATGTTATTGGTCACATACACATGGTTAGCAGATGTTATTGGTCACATGGTTAGCAGATGTTATTGGTCACATACACAGGGTTAGATGTTATTGGTCACATGGTTAGCAGATGTTATTGGTCACATACACATGGTTAGCAGATGTTATTGGTCACATACACATGGTTAGCAGATCTTATTGTTCACATGGTTAGCAGATGTTATTGGTCATGTACACATGGTTAGCAGATGTTATTGGTTACATACACATGGTTAGCAGATGTTATTGGTCACATACACATGGTTAGCAGATGTTATTGGTCACATACACATTTAGCAGATGTTATTGGTCACATAGACATGGTTAGCGGACGTTATTGGTTACATACACATGGTTAGCAGATGTTATTTGTCACATGCACATGGTTAGCAGATGTTACTGGTCACATACACATTGTTAGCAGATGTTATTGTTCACATGGTTAGCAGATGTTATTGGTCACATACACAGGGTTAGCAGATGTTATTGGTTGCATACACATGGAGGGCAGATGTCATTGGTTACATACATAGGGTTAGCAGATGTTATTGGTCACATACACATGGTTAGTAGATGTTATTGGTCACATGGTTAGCAGATGTTATTGGAAACATACACATGGTTAGCAGATGTTATTGGTCACATGGTTAGCATATGTTATTGGTCACATACACATGGTTAGTAGATGTTATTGGTCACATGGTTAGCAGATGTTATTGGAAACATACACATGGTTAGCAGATGTTATTGGTCACATGGTTAGCATATGTTATTGGTCACATAGACATGGTTAGCAGATGTTATTGGTCACATACACAGGGTTAGCAGATGTTATTGGTCACATACACAGGGTTAGGAGATGTAATGGGTCACATACACATGGTTAGCAGATGTTATTGGTCACATGGTTAGCAGATGTTATTGGTCACAAACACATGGTTATCAGATGTTATTGGTTACATACACATGGTTAGCAGATGTTATTGGTCACATACACATGGTTAGCAGATGTTATTGGTTACATACACATGGTTAGCAGATGTTATTGGTCACATACACATGGTTAGCAGATGTTATTGGTCACATACACATGGTTAGCAGATGTTATTGGTCACATACACATGGTTAGCAGATGTTATTGGTTACATACACATGGTTAGCAGATGTTATTGGTCACATACACATGGTTAGCAGATGTTATTGGTCACATACACATGGTTAGCAGATCTTATTGTTCACATGGTTAGCAGATGTTATTGGTCATGTACACATGGTTAGCAGATGTTATTGGTTACATACACATGGTTAGCAGATGTTATTGGTCACATACACATGGTTAGCAGATGCTATTGGTCACATACACATGGTTAGCAGATGTCATTGGTCACATCCACATGGTTAGGAGATGTTATGGGTCACATACACATGGTTAGCAGATGTTATTGGTCACATGGTTAGCAGATGTTTTTGGTCACAAACACAGGGTTAGCAGATGTTATTGGTTACATACACATGGTTAGCAGATGTTATTTGTCACATACACATGGTTAGCAGATGTTATTGGTCACATACACATGGTTAGCAGATGTTATTGGTCACATACACATGGTTAGCAGATGTTATTGGTTACATACACATGGTTAGCAGATGTTATTGGTCACATACACATGGTTAGCAGATGTTATTGGTCACATACACATGGTTAGCACATGTTTTTGGTCACATACACATGGTTAGCTGATGTTATTGTTCACATGGTTAGCCGATGTTATTGGTCATGTACACATGGTTAGCAGATGTAATTGGTCACATACACATTTAGCAGATGTTATTGGTCACATAGACATGGTTAGCAGATGTTATTGGTCACATACACAGGGTTTAGCAGATGTTATTGGTCACATACACATGGTTAGCAGATGTTATTGGTCACATGGTTAGCAGATGTTATTGGTCACATACACAGGGTTAGATGTTATTGGTCACATGGTTAGCAGATGTTATTGGTCACATACACATGGTTAGCAGATGTTATTGGTCACATACACATGGTTAGCAGATCTTATTGTTCACATGGTTAGCAGATGTTATTGGTCATGTACACATGGTTAGCAGATGTTATTGGTTACATACACATGGTTAGCAGATGTTATTGGTCACATACACATGGTTAGCAGATGTTATTGGTCACATACACAGGGTTAGGAGATGTAATGGGTCACATACACATGGTTAGCAGATGTTATTGGTCACATGGTTAGCAGATGTTATTGGTCACAAACACATGGTTATCAGATGTTATTGGTTACATACACATGGTTAGCAGATGTTATTGGTCACATACACATGGTTAGCAGATGTTATTGGTTACATACACATGGTTAGCAGATGTTATTGGTCACATACACATGGTTAGCAGATGTTATTGGTCACATACACATGGTTAGCAGATGTTATTGGTCACATACACATGGTTAGCAGATGTTATTGGTTACATACACATGGTTAGCAGATGTTATTGGTCACATACACATGGTTAGCAGATGTTATTGGTCACATACACATGGTTAGCAGATCTTATTGTTCACATGGTTAGCAGATGTTATTGGTCATGTACACATGGTTAGCAGATGTTATTGGTTACATACACATGGTTAGCAGATGTTATTGGTCACATACACATGGTTAGCAGATGCTATTGGTCACATACACATGGTTAGCAGATGTCATTGGTCACATCCACATGGTTAGGAGATGTTATGGGTCACATACACATGGTTAGCAGATGTTATTGGTCACATGGTTAGCAGATGTTTTTGGTCACAAACACAGGGTTAGCAGATGTTATTGGTTACATACACATGGTTAGCAGATGTTATTTGTCACATACACATGGTTAGCAGATGTTATTGGTCACATACACATGGTTAGCAGATGTTATTGGTCACATACACATGGTTAGCAGATGTTATTGGTTACATACACATGGTTAGCAGATGTTATTGGTCACATACACATGGTTAGCAGATGTTATTGGTCACATACACATGGTTAGCACATGTTTTTGGTCACATACACATGGTTAGCTGATGTTATTGTTCACATGGTTAGCCGATGTTATTGGTCATGTACACATGGTTAGCAGATGTAATTGGTCACATACACATTTAGCAGATGTTATTGGTCACATAGACATGGTTAGCAGATGTTATTGGTCACATACACAGGGTTTAGCAGATGTTATTGGTCACATACACATGGTTAGCAGATGTTATTGGTCACATGGTTAGCAGATGTTATTGGTCACATACACATGGTTAGCAGATCTTATTGTTCACATGGTTAGCAGATGTTATTGGTCATGTACACATGGTTAGCAGATGTTATTGGTTACATACACATGGTTAGCAGATGTTATTGGTCACATACACATGGTTAGCAGATGTTATTGGTCACATACACATTTAGCAGATGTTATTGGTCACATAGACATGGTTAGCAGACGTTATTGGTTACATACACATGGTTAGCAGATGTTATTTGTCACATGCACATGGTTAGCAGATGTTACTGGTCACATACACATTGTTAGCAGATGTTATTGTTCACATACACAGGGTTTAGCAGATGTTATTGGTCACATACACATGGTTAGCAGATGTTATTGGTCACATGGTTAGCAGATGTTATTGGTCACATACACAGGGTTAGATGTTATTGGTCACATGGTTAGCAGATGTTATTGGTCACATACACATGGTTAGCAGATGTTATTGGTCACATACACATGGTTAGCAGATCTTATTGTTCACATGGTTAGCAGATGTTATTGGTCATGTACACATGGTTAGCAGATGTTATTGGTTACATACACATGGTTAGCAGATGTTATTGGTCACATACACATGGTTAGCAGATGTTATTGGTCACATACACATTTAGCAGATGTTATTGGTCACATAGACATGGTTAGCGGACGTTATTGGTTACATACACATGGTTAGCAGATGTTATTTGTCACATGCACATGGTTAGCAGATGTTACTGGTCACATACACATTGTTAGCAGATGTTATTGTTCACATGGTTAGCAGATGTTATTGGTCACATACACAGGGTTAGCAGATGTTATTGGTTGCATACACATGGAGGGCAGATGTCATTGGTTACATACATAGGGTTAGCAGATGTTATTGGTCACATACACATGGTTAGTAGATGTTATTGGTCACATGGTTAGCAGATGTTATTGGAAACATACACATGGTTAGCAGATGTTATTGGTCACATGGTTAGCATATGTTATTGGTCACATACACATGGTTAGTAGATGTTATTGGTCACATGGTTAGCAGATGTTATTGGAAACATACACATGGTTAGCAGATGTTATTGGTCACATGGTTAGCATATGTTATTGGTCACATAGACATGGTTAGCAGATGTTATTGGTCACATACACAGGGTTAGCAGATGTTATTGGTCACATACACAGGGTTAGGAGATGTAATGGGTCACATACACATGGTTAGCAGATGTTATTGGTCACATGGTTAGCAGATGTTATTGGTCACAAACACATGGTTATCAGATGTTATTGGTTACATACACATGGTTAGCAGATGTTATTGGTCACATACACATGGTTAGCAGATGTTATTGGTTACATACACATGGTTAGCAGATGTTATTGGTCACATACACATGGTTAGCAGATGTTATTGGTCACATACACATGGTTAGCAGATGTTATTGGTCACATACACATGGTTAGCAGATGTTATTGGTCACATACACATGGTTAGCAGATGATATTGGTCACATGGTTAGCAGATGTTATTGGTCACATACACAGGGTTAGCAGATGTCATTGGTCACATCCACATGGTTAGGAGATGTAATGGGTCACATACACATGGTTAGCAGATGTTATTGGTCACATGGTTAGCAGATGTTATTGGTCACAAACACATGGTTAGCAGATGTTATTGGTTACATACACATGGTTAGCAGATGTTATTTGTCACATACACATGGTTAGCAGATGTTATTGGTCACATACACATGGTTAGCAGATGTTATTGGTTACATACACATGGTTAGCAGATGTTATTGGTCACATACACATGGTTAGCAGATGTTATTGGTCACATACACATGGTTAGCAGATGTTATTGGTCACATACACATGGTTAGCAGATGTTATTGTTCACATGGTTAGCCGATGTTATTGGTCATGTACACCTGGTTAGCAGATGTTATTGGTCACATACACATTTAGCAGATGTTATTGGTCACATAGACATGGTTAGCAGATGTTATTGGTCACAAACACATGGTTAGCAGATGTTATTGGTTACATACACATGGTTAGCAGATGTTATTTGTCACATACACATGGTTAGCAGATGTTATTGGTCAAATACACATGGTTAGCAGATGTTATTGGTTACATACACATGGTTAGCAGATGTTATTGGTCACATACACATGGTTAGCAGATGTTATTGGTCACATACACATGGTTAGCAGATGTTATTGGTCACATACACATGGTTAGCAGATGTTATTGTTCACATGGTTAGCCGATGTTATTGGTCATGTACACCTGGTTAGCAGATGTTATTGGTCACATACACATTTAGCAGATGTTATTGGTCACATAGACATGGTTAGCATATGTTATTGGTCACATACACAGGGTTAGCAGATA
This sequence comes from Oncorhynchus mykiss, assembly GCF_057628025.1. Lineage (NCBI taxonomy): Eukaryota > Metazoa > Chordata > Actinopteri > Salmoniformes > Salmonidae > Oncorhynchus > Oncorhynchus mykiss. The sequence continues at coordinate 81,320,634 of NC_143034.1, read as the reverse complement.
TTTTTGGTCACATACGCAGGGTTAGCAGATGTTATTGGTCACATACACAGGGTTAGCAGATGTTATTGGTCGCACACACAGGGTTAGATGTTATTTGTCACATACACATGGTTAGCAGATGTTATTGGTCACATACACATGGTTAGCAGATGTTATTGGTCACATACACATGGTTAGCAGATGTTATTGGTTACATACACATGGTTAGCAGATGTTATTGGTCACATACACATGGTTAGCAGATGTTATTGGTCACATACACATGGTTAGCAGATGTTATTGGTCACATACACATGGTTAGCAGATGTTATTGTTCACATGGTTAGCCGATGTTATTGGTCATGTACACATGGTTAGCAGATGTTATTGGTCACATACACATTGTTAGCAGATGTTATTGGTCACATAGACATGGTTAGCAGATGTTATTGGTCACATACACAGGGTTTAGCAGATGTTATTGGTCACATACACATGGTTAGCAGATGTTATTGGTCACATACACATGGTTAGCAGATGTTATTGGTCACATACACATGGTTAGCAGATGTTATTGGTCACATGGTTAGCAGATGTTATTGGTCACATACACAGGGTTAGATGTTATTGGTCACATGGTTAGCAGATGTTATTGGTCACATACACATGGTTAGCAGATGTTATTGGTCACATACACATGGTTAGCAGATCTTATTGTTCACATGGTTAGCAGATGTTATTGGTCATGTACACATGGTTAGCAGATGTTATTGGTTACATACACATGGTTAGCAGATGTTATTGGTCACATACACATGGTTAGCAGATGTTATTGGTCACATACACATTTAGCAGATGTTATTGGTCACATAGACATGGTTAGCGGACGTTATTGGTTACATACACATGGTTAGCAGATGTTATTTGTCACATGCACATGGTTAGCAGATGTTACTGGTCACATACACATTGTTAGCAGATGTTATTGTTCACATGGTTAGCAGATGTTATTGGTCACATACACAGGGTTAGCAGATGTTATTGGTTGCATACACATGGAGGGCAGATGTCATTGGTTACATACATAGGGTTAGCAGATGTTATTGGTCACATACACATGGTTAGTAGATGTTATTGGTCACATGGTTAGCAGATGTTATTGGTCACATACACATGGTTAGTAGATGTTATTGGTCACATGGTTAGCAGATGTTATTGGAAACATACACATGGTTAGCAGATGTTATTGGTCACATGGTTAGCATATGTTATTGGTCACATAGACATGGTTAGCAGATGTTATTGGTCACATACACAGGGTTAGCAGATGTTATTGGTCACATACACAGGGTTAGGAGATGTAATGGGTCACATACACATGGTTAGCAGATGTTATTGGTCACATGGTTAGCAGATGTTATTGGTCACAAACACATGGTTATCAGATGTTATTGGTTACATACACATGGTTAGCAGATGTTATTGGTCACATACACATGGTTAGCAGATGTTATTGGTTACATACACATGGTTAGCAGATGTTATTGGTCACATACACATGGTTAGCAGATGTTATTGGTCACATACACATGGTTAGCAGATGTTATTGGTCACATACACATGGTTAGCAGATGTTATTGGTCACATACACATGGTTAGCAGATGATATTGGTCACATGGTTAGCAGATGTTATTGGTCACATACACAGGGTTAGCAGATGTCATTGGTCACATCCACATGGTTAGGAGATGTAATGGGTCACATACACATGGTTAGCAGATGTTATTGGTCACATGGTTAGCAGATGTTATTGGTCACAAACACATGGTTAGCAGATGTTATTGGTTACATACACATGGTTAGCAGATGTTATTTGTCACATACACATGGTTAGCAGATGTTATTGGTCACATACACATGGTTAGCAGATGTTATTGGTTACATACACATGGTTAGCAGATGTTATTGGTCACATACACATGGTTAGCAGATGTTATTGGTCACATACACATGGTTAGCAGATGTTATTGGTCACATACACATGGTTAGCAGATGTTATTGTTCACATGGTTAGCCGATGTTATTGGTCATGTACACCTGGTTAGCAGATGTTATTGGTCACATACACATTTAGCAGATGTTATTGGTCACATAGACATGGTTAGCAGATGTTATTGGTCACAAACACATGGTTAGCAGATGTTATTGGTTACATACACATGGTTAGCAGATGTTATTTGTCACATACACATGGTTAGCAGATGTTATTGGTCAAATACACATGGTTAGCAGATGTTATTGGTTACATACACATGGTTAGCAGATGTTATTGGTCACATACACATGGTTAGCAGATGTTATTGGTCACATACACATGGTTAGCAGATGTTATTGGTCACATACACATGGTTAGCAGATGTTATTGTTCACATGGTTAGCCGATGTTATTGGTCATGTACACCTGGTTAGCAGATGTTATTGGTCACATACACATTTAGCAGATGTTATTGGTCACATAGACATGGTTAGCAGATGTTATTGGTCACATACACAGGGTTAGCAGATGTTATTGGTCGCACACACAGGGTTAGATGTTATTTGTCACATACACATGGTTAGCAGATGTTATTGGTCACATACACATGGTTAGCAGATGTTATTGGTCACATACACATGGTTAGCAGATGTTATTGGTTACATACACATGGTTAGCAGATGTTATTGGTCACATACACATGGTTAGCAGATGTTATTGGTCACATACACATGGTTAGCAGATGTTATTGGTCACATACACATGGTTAGCAGATGTTATTGTTCACATGGTTAGCCGATGTTATTGGTCATGTACACATGGTTAGCAGATGTTATTGGTCACATACACATTGTTAGCAGATGTTATTGGTCACATACACAGGGTTAGCAGATGTTATTGGTTGCATACACATGGAGGGCAGATGTCATTGGTTACATACATAGGGTTAGCAGATGTTATTGGTCACATACACATGGTTAGTAGATGTTATTGGTCACATGGTTAGCAGATGTTATTGGAAACATACACATGGTTAGCAGATGTTATTGGTCACATGGTTAGCATATGTTATTGGTCACATACACATGGTTAGTAGATGTTATTGGTCACATGGTTAGCAGATGTTATTGGAAACATACACATGGTTAGCAGATGTTATTGGTCACATGGTTAGCATATGTTATTGGTCACATAGACATGGTTAGCAGATGTTATTGGTCACATACACAGGGTTAGCAGATGTTATTGGTCACATACACAGGGTTAGGAGATGTAATGGGTCACATACACATGGTTAGCAGATGTTATTGGTCACATGGTTAGCAGATGTTATTGGTCACAAACACATGGTTATCAGATGTTATTGGTTACATACACATGGTTAGCAGATGTTATTGGTCACATACACATGGTTAGCAGATGTTATTGGTTACATACACATGGTTAGCAGATGTTATTGGTCACATACACATGGTTAGCAGATGTTATTGGTCACATACACATGGTTAGCAGATGTTATTGGTCACATACACATGGTTAGCAGATGTTATTGGTCACATACACATGGTTAGCAGATGATATTGGTCACATGGTTAGCAGATGTTATTGGTCACATACACAGGGTTAGCAGATGTCATTGGTCACATCCACATGGTTAGGAGATGTAATGGGTCACATACACATGGTTAGCAGATGTTATTGGTCACATGGTTAGCAGATGTTATTGGTCACAAACACATGGTTAGCAGATGTTATTGGTTACATACACATGGTTAGCAGATGTTATTTGTCACATACACATGGTTAGCAGATGTTATTGGTCACATACACATGGTTAGCAGATGTTATTGGTTACATACACATGGTTAGCAGATGTTATTGGTCACATACACATGGTTAGCAGATGTTATTGGTCACATACACATGGTTAGCAGATGTTATTGGTCACATACACATGGTTAGCAGATGTTATTGTTCACATGGTTAGCCGATGTTATTGGTCATGTACACCTGGTTAGCAGATGTTATTGGTCACATACACATTTAGCAGATGTTATTGGTCACATAGACATGGTTAGCAGATGTTATTGGTCACAAACACATGGTTAGCAGATGTTATTGGTTACATACACATGGTTAGCAGATGTTATTTGTCACATACACATGGTTAGCAGATGTTATTGGTCAAATACACATGGTTAGCAGATGTTATTGGTTACATACACATGGTTAGCAGATGTTATTGGTCACATACACATGGTTAGCAGATGTTATTGGTCACATACACATGGTTAGCAGATGTTATTGGTCACATACACATGGTTAGCAGATGTTATTGTTCACATGGTTAGCCGATGTTATTGGTCATGTACACCTGGTTAGCAGATGTTATTGGTCACATACACATTTAGCAGATGTTATTGGTCACATAGACATGGTTAGCATATGTTATTGGTCACATACACAGGGTTAGCAGATATTTTTGGTCACATACGCAGGGTTAGCAGATGTTATTGGTCACATACACAGGGTTAGCAGATGTTATTGGTCGCACACACAGGGTTAGATGTTATTTGTCACATACACATGGTTAGCAGATGTTATTGGTCACATACACATGGTTAGCAGATGTTATTGGTCACATACACATGGTTAGCAGATGTTATTGGTTACATACACATGGTTAGCAGATGTTATTGGTCACATACACATGGTTAGCAGATGTTATTGGTCACATACACATGGTTAGCAGATGTTATTGGTCACATACACATGGTTAGCAGATGTTATTGTTCACATGGTTAGCCGATGTTATTGGTCATGTACACATGGTTAGCAGATGTTATTGGTCACATACACATTGTTAGCAGATGTTATTGGTCACATAGACATGGTTAGCAGATGTTATTGGTCACATACACAGGGTTTAGCAGATGTTATTGGTCACATACACATGGTTAGCAGATGTTATTGGTCACATACACATGGTTAGCAGATGTTATTGGTCACATACACATGGTTAGCAGATGTTATTGTTCACATGGTTAGCCGATGTTATTGGTCATGTACACATGGTTAGCAGATGTTATTGGTCACATACACATTTAGCAGATGTTATTGGTCACATAGACATGGTTAGCAGATGTTATTGGTCACTTACACATTTAGCAGATGTTATTGGTCACATAGACATGGTTAGCAGATGTTATTGGTCACATACACAGGTTAGCACATATTTTTGGTCACATACGCAGGGTTAGCAGATGTTATTGGTCACATACACAGGGTTAGCAGATGTTATTGGTCGCACACACAGGGTTAGATGTTATTTGTCACATACATATGGTTAGCAGATGTTATTGGTCACATACACATGGTTAGCAGATGTTATTGGTCACATACACATGGTTAGCAGATGTTATTGGTTACATACACATGGTTAGCAGATGTTATTGGTCACATACACATGGTTAGCAGATGTTATTGTTCACATGGTTAGCCGATGTTATTGGTCATGTACACATGGTTAGCAGATGTTATTGGTCACATACACATTGTTAGCAGATGTTATTGGTCACATAGACATGGTTAGCAGATGTTATTGGTCACATACCCAGGGTTTAGCAGATGTTATTGGTCACATACACATGGTTAGCAGATGTTATTGGTCACATACACATGGTTAGCAGATGTTATTGGTCACATACACATGGTTAGCAGATGTTATTGGTCACATACACATGGTTAGCAGATGTTATTGGTCACATACACATGGTTAGCAGATGTTATTGTTCACATGGTTAGCCGATGTTATTGGTCATGTACACATGGTTAGCAGATGTTATTGGTCACATACACATTTAGCAGATGTTATTGGTCACATAGACATGGTTAGCAGATGTTATTGGTCACTTACACATTTAGCAGATGTTATTGGTCACATAGACATGGTTAGCAGATGTTATTGGTCACATACACAGGGTTAGCAGATATTTTTGGTCACATACGCAGGGTTAGCAGATGTTATTGGTCACATACACAGGGTTAGCAGATGTTATTGGTCGCACACACAGGGTTAGATGTTATTTGTCACATACATATGGTTAGCAGATGTTATTGGTCACATACACATGGTTAGCAGATGTTATTGGTCACATACACATGGTTAGCAGATGTTATTGGTTACATACACATGGTTAGCAGATGTTATTGGTCACATACACATGGTTAGCAGATGTTATTGGTCACATACACATGGTTAGCACATGTTTTTGGTCACATACACATGGTTAGCAGATGTTATTGTTCACATGGTTAGCCGATGTTATTGGTCATGTACACATGGTTAGCAGATGTAATTGGTCACATACACATTTAGCAGATGTTATTGGTCACATAGACATGGTTAGCAGATGTTATTGGTCACATACACAGGGTTTATTAGATGTTATTGGTCACATACACATGGTTAGCAGATGTTATTGGTCACATGGTTAGCAGATGTTATTGGTCACATACACAGGGTTAGATGTTATTGGTCACATGGTTAGCAGATGTTATTGGTCACATACACATGGTTAGCAGATCTTATTGTTCGCATGGTTAGCAGATGTTATTGGTCATGTACACATGGTTAGCAGATGTTATTGGTTACATACACATGGTTAGCAGATGTTATTGGTCACATACACATGGTTAGCATATCTTATTGGTCACATACACATGGTTAGCAGATGTTATTGGTCACATACACATTTAGCAGATGTTATTGGTCACATAGACATGGTTAGCAGACGTTATTGGTTACATACACATGGTTAGCAGATGTTATTTGTCACATGCACATGGTTAGCAGATGTTACTGGTCACATACACATTGTTAGCAGATGTTATTGTTCACATACACAGGGTTTAGCAGATGTTATTGGTCACATACACATGGTTAGCAGATGTTATTGGTCACATGGTTAGCAGATGTTATTGGTCACATACACAGGGTTAGATGTTATTGGTCACATGGTTAGCAGATGTTATTGGTCACATACACATGGTTAGCAGATGTTATTGGTCACATACACATGGTTAGCAGATCTTATTGTTCACATGGTTAGCAGATGTTATTGGTCATGTACACATGGTTAGCAGATGTTATTGGTTACATACACATGGTTAGCAGATGTTATTGGTCACATACACAGGTTAGCAGATGTTATTGGTCACATACACATTTAGCAGATGTTATTGGTCACATAGACATGGTTAGCAGACGTTATTGGTTACATACACATGGTTAGCAGATGTTATTTGTCACATGCACATGGTTAGCAGATGTTACTGGTCACATACACATTGTTAGCAGATGTTATTGTTCACATGGTTAGCAGATGTTATTGGTCACATACACAGGGTTAGCAGATGTTATTGGTTGCATACACATGGAGGGCAGATGTCATTGGTTACATACATAGGGTTAGCAGATGTTATTGGTCACATACACATGGTTAGTAGATGTTATTGGTCACATGGTTAGCAGATGTTATTGGAAACATACACATGGTTAGCAGATGTTATTGGTCACATGGTTAGCATATGTTATTGGTCACATACACATGGTTAGTAGATGTTATTGGTCACATGGTTAGCAGATGTTATTGGAAACATACACATGGTTAGCAGATGTTATTGGTCACATGGTTAGCATATGTTATTGGTCACATAGACATGGTTAGCAGATGTTATTGGTCACATACACAGGGTTAGCAGATGTTATTGGTTACATACACATGGTTAGCAGATGTTATTTGTCACATACACATGGTTAGCAGATGTTATTGGTCACATACACATGGTTAGCAGATGTTATTGGTCACATACACATGGTTAGCAGATGTTATTGGTTACATACACATGGTTAGCAGATGTTATTGGTCACATACACATGGTTAGCAGATGTTCGTGGTCACATACACATGGTTAGCAGATGTTATTGGTCACATACACATGGTTAGCAGATGTTATTGTTCACATGGTTAGCCGATGTTATTGGTCATGTACACGTGGTTAGCAGATGTTATTGGTCGCATACACATTTAGCAGATGTTATTGGTCACATAGACATGGTTAGCAGATGTTATTGGTCGCACACACAGGGTTAGATGTTATTGGTCACATACACAGGGTTTAGCAGATGTTATTGGTCTCATAGACATGGTTAGCAGATGTTATTGGTCACATGGTTAGCAGATGTTATTGGTCACATGCACAGGGTTAGATGTTATTGGTCACATACACATGGTTAGCAGATGTTATTGGTCACATACACATGGTTAGCAGATGTTATTGTTCACATGGTTAGCCGATGTTATTGGTCATGTACACATGGTTAGCAGATGTTATTGGTCACATACACAGGGTTAGCAGATGTTATTGGTCGCACACACAGGGTTAGATGTTATTGGTCACATACACAGGGTTTAGCAGATGTTATTGGTCTCATAGACATGGTTAGCAGATGTTATTGGTCACATGGTTAGCAGATGTTATTGGTCACATACACATGGTTAGCAGATGTTATTGGTTACATACACATGGTTAGCAGATGTTATTGGTTACATACACATGGTTAGCAGATGTTATTGTTCACATACACATGGTTTGCAGATGTTATTGGTCACATGGTTAGCAGATGTTATTGGTTACATACACATTTAGCAGATGTTATTGGTCACATGGTTAGCAGATGTTATTGGTTACATACACAGGGTTAGCAGATGTTATTGGTCACATGGTTAGCAGATGTTATTGGTTACATACACATTTAGCAGATGTTATTGGTCACATAGACAGGGTTAGATGTTATTGGTCACATAGACATGGTTAGCAGATTATATTGGTCACATACGCAGGGTTAGCAGATGTTATTGGTCACATACACAGGGTTAGCAGATGTTATTGGTCGCACACACAGGGTTAGATGTTATTGGTCACATACACAGTGTTTTTGCAGATGTTATTGGTCACATAGACATGGTTAGCAGATGTTATTGGTCACATTCACAGGGTTTAACAGATGTTATTGGTCACATACACATGGTTAGCAGATGTTATTGGTCACATGGTTAGCAGATGTTATTGGTCACATGGTTAGCAGATGTTATTGGTCACATACACATTGTTAGCAGATGTTATTGGTCACATAGACATGGTTAGCAGATGTTATTGGTCACATAAACAGGGTTAGCAGATGTTATTGGTCACATACACAGGGTTTAGCAGATGTTATTGGACACATACACATGGTTAGCAGATGTTATTGGTCACATTCACAGGGTTTAGCAGATGTTATTGGTCACATACACATGGTTAGCAGATGTTATTGGTCACATGGTTAGCAGATGTTATTGGTCACATACACATTGTTAGCAGATGTTATTGGTCACATAGACATGGTTAGCAGATGTTATTGGTCACATAAACAGGGTTAGCAGATGTTATTGGTCACATACACAGGGTTTAGCAGATGTTATTGGTCACATACACATGGTTAGCAGATGTTATTGGTCACATGGTTAGCAGATGTTATTGGTCACATACACAGGGTTAGATGTTATTGGTCACAGGGTTAGCAGATGTTATTGGTTACATACCCATGGTTAGCAGATGTTATTGGTCACATGCACATGGTTAGCAGATGTTATTGGTCACATGCACATGGTTAGCAGATGTTATTGGTCACATACACATGGTTAGCAGATCTTATTGTTCACATGGTTAGCAGATGTTATTGGTCGCATACACATTTAGCAGATGTTATTGGTCACATAGACATGGTTAGCAGATGTTATTGGTCGCACACACAGGGTTAGATGTTATTGGTCACATACACAGGGTTTAGCAGATGTTATTGGTCTCATAGACATGGTTAGCAGATGTTATTGGTCACATGGTTAGCAGATGTTATTGGTCACATGCACAGGGTTAGATGTTATTGGTCACATGGTTAGCAGATGTTATTGGTCACATGCACAGGGTTAGATGTTATTGGTCACATGGTTAGCAGATGTTATTGGTCACATACACATGGTTAGCAGATGTTATTGGTCACATAAACAGGGTTAGCAGATGTTATTGGTCACATACACAGGGTTTAGCAGATGTTATTGGTCACATACACATGGTTAGCAGATGTTATTGGTCACATGGTTAGCAGATGTTATTGGTCACATAACCAGGGTTAGATGTTATTGGTCACAGGGTTAGCAGATGTTATTGGTTACATACCCATGGTTAGCAGATGTTATTGGTCACATGCACATGGTTAGCAGATGTTATTGGTCACATGCACATGGTTAGCAGATGTTATTGGTCACATACACATGGTTAGCAGATCTTATTGTTCACATGGTTAGCAGATGTTATTGGTCATGTACACATGGTTAGCAGATGTTATTGGTTACATACACATGGTTAGCAGATGTTATTGGTCACATACACATGGTTAACATATGTTATTGGTCACATACACATTTAGCAGATGTTATTGGTCACATAGACATGGTTAGCAGACGTTATTGGTTACATACACATGGTTAGCAGATGTTATTGTTCACATGGTTAGCAGATGTTATTGGTCACATACACAGGGTTAGCAGATGTTATTGGATGCATACACATGGAGGGCAGATGTTATTGGTTACATACATAGGGTTAGCAGATGTTATTGGTCACATACACATGGTTATCAGATGTTATTGGTCACATACACAGGGTTTAGCAGATGTTATTGGTCACATACACATGGTTAGCAGATGTTATTGGTCACATGGGTAGCAGATGTTATTGGTCACATACACATGGTTAGCAGATGTTATTGGTCACATGGGTAGCAGATGTTATTGGTCACATACACATGGTTAGCAGATGTTATTGGTCACATACACATGGTTAGCAGATGTCATTGGTCACATCCACATGGTTAGCAGTTGTTATGGGTCACATGGTTAGCAGATGTTATTGGTTACATACACAGGGTTAGCAGATGTTATTGGTTACATACACATGGTTAGCAGATGTTATTTGTCACATACACATGGTTAGCAGATGTTATTGGTCACATACACATGGTTAGCTGATGTTATTGGTCACATACACATGGTTAGCAGATGTTATTGGTTACATACACATGGTTAGCAGATGTTATTGGTCACATACACAAGGTTTGCAGATGTTATTGGTCACATACACAGGGTTAGCAGATGTTATTGGTTATATACACAGGGTTAGCAGATGTTATTGGTTACATACACATTTAGCAGATGTTATTGGTCACATAGACAGGGTTAGATGTTATTGGTCACATAGACATGGTTAGCAGATGTTATTGGTCGCATACACAGGGTTAGCAGATATTATTGGTCACATAGACATGGTTAGCAGATGTTATTGGTCACATACACAGGGTTAGCAGATGTTATTGGTCACATACACAGGGTTTAGCAGATGTTATTGGTCACATACACATGGTTAGCAGATGTTATTGGTCACATGGTTAGCAGATGTTATTGGTCACGTACACAGGGTTAGCAGATGTTATTGGTCACATACACATTGTTAGCAGATGTTATTGGTCACATAGACATGGTTAGCAGATGTTATTGGTCACATACACAGGGTTAGCAGATGTTATTGGTCACATACACAGGGTTTAGCAGATGTTATTGGTCACATACACATGGTTAGCAGATGTTATTGGTCACATGGTTAGCAGATGCTATTGGTTATATACACAGGGTTAGCAGATGTTGTTGGTTACATACACATTTAGCAGATGTTATTTGTCACATAGACATGGTTAGCAGATGTTATTGGTCACATACACAGGGTTAGCAGATGTTATTGATCGCACACACAGGGTTAGATGTTATTGGTCACATAGACATGGTTAGCAGATGTTATTGGTTACATACACATTTAGCAGATGTTATTGGTCACATGGTTAGCAGATGTTATTGGTTACATACACAGGGTTAGCAGATGTTATTGGTCACATGGTTAGCAGATGTTATTGGTTACATACACATTTAGCAGATGTTATTGGTCACATAGACAGGGTTAGATGTTATTGGTCGCATAGACATGGTTAGCAGATTATATTGGTCACATACGCAGGGTTAGCAGATGTTATTGGTCACATACACAGGGTTAGCAGATGTTATTGGTCGCACACACAGGGTTAGATGTTATTGGTCACATACACAGTGTTTTTGCAGATGTTATTGGTCACATAGACATGGTTAGCAGATGTTATTGGTCACATTCACAGGGTTTAACAGATGTTATTGGTCACATACACATGGTTAGCAGATGTTATTGGTCACATGGTTAGCAGATGTTATTGGTCACATGGTTAGCAGATGTTATTGGTCACATACACATTGTTAGCAGATGTTATTGGTCACATAGACATGGTTAGCAGATGTTATTGGTCACATAAACAGGGTTAGCAGATGTTATTGGTCACATACACAGGGTTTAGCAGATGTTATTGGACACATACACATGGTTAGCAGATGTTATTGGTCACATTCACAGGGTTTAGCAGATGTTATTGGTCACATACACATGGTTAGCAGATGTTATTGGTCACATGGTTAGCAGATGTTATTGGTCACATACACATTGTTAGCAGATGTTATTGGTCACATAGACATGGTTAGCAGATGTTATTGGTCACATAAACAGGGTTAGCAGATGTTATTGGTCACATACACAGGGTTTAGCAGATGTTATTGGTCACATACACATGGTTAGCAGATGTTATTGGTCACATGGTTAGCAGATGTTATTGGTCACATACACAGGGTTAGATGTTATTGGTCACAGGGTTAGCAGATGTTATTGGTTACATACCCATGGTTAGCAGATGTTATTGGTCAAATGCACATGGTTAGCAGATGTTATTGGTCACATGCACATGGTTAGCAGATGTTATTGGTCACATACACATGGTTAGCAGATCTTATTGTTCACATGGTTAGCAGATGTTATTGGTCGCATACACATTTAGCAGATGTTATTGGTCACATAGACATGGTTAGCAGATGTTATTGGTCGCACACACAGGGTTAGATGTTATTGGTCACATACACAGGGTTTAGCAGATGTTATTGGTCTCATAGACATGGTTAGCAGATGTTATTGGTCACATGGTTAGCAGATGTTATTGGTCACATGCACAGGGTTAGATGTTATTGGTCACATGGTTAGCAGATGTTATTGGTCACATGCACAGGGTTAGATGTTATTGGTCACATGGTTAGCAGATGTTATTGGTCACATACACATGGTTAGCAGATGTTATTGGTCACATAAACAGGGTTAGCAGATGTTATTGGTCACATACACAGGGTTTAGCAGATGTTATTGGTCACATACACATGGTTAGCAGATGTTATTGGTCACATGGTTAGCAGATGTTATTGGTCACATAACCAGGGTTAGATGTTATTGGTCACAGGGTTAGCAGATGTTATTGGTTACATACCCATGGTTAGCAGATGTTATTGGTCACATGCACATGGTTAGCAGATGTTATTGGTCACATGCACATGGTTAGCAGATGTTATTGGTCACATACACATGGTTAGCAGATCTTATTGTTCACATGGTTAGCAGATGTTATTGGTCATGTACACATGGTTAGCAGATGTTATTGGTTACATACACATGGTTAGCAGATGTTATTGGTCACATACACATGGTTAACATATGTTATTGGTCACATACACATTTAGCAGATGTTATTGGTCACATAGACATGGTTAGCAGACGTTATTGGTTACATACACATGGTTAGCAGATGTTATTGTTCACATGGTTAGCAGATGTTATTGGTCACATACACAGGGTTAGCAGATGTTATTGGATGCATACACATGGAGGGCAGATGTTATTGGTTACATACATAGGGTTAGCAGATGTTATTGGTCACATACACATGGTTATCAGATGTTATTGGTCACATACACAGGGTTTAGCAGATGTTATTGGTCACATACACATGGTTAGCAGATGTTATTGGTCACATGTGTAGCAGATGTTATTGGTCACATACACATGGTTAGCAGATGTTATTGGTCACATGGGTAGCAGATGTTATTGGTCACATACACATGGTTAGCAGATGTTATTGGTCACATACACATGGTTAGCAGATGTCATTGGTCACATCCACAGGGTTAGCAGTTGTTATGGGTCACATGGTTAGCAGATGTTATTGGTTACATACACAGGGTTAGCAGATGTTATTGGTTACATACACATGGTTAGCAGATGTTATTTGTCACATACATATGGTTAGCAGATGTTATTGGTCACATACACATGGTTAGCTGATGTTATTGGTCACATACACATGGTTAGCAGATGTTATTGGTCACATACACATGGTTAGCAGATCTTATTGTTCACATGGTTAGCAGATGTTATTGGTCATGTACACATGGTTAGCAGATGTTATTGGTTACATACACATGGTTAGCAGATGTTATTGGTCACATACACATGGTTAACATATGTTATTGGTCACATACACATTTAGCAGATGTTATTGGTCACATAGACATGGTTAGCAGACGTTATTGGTTACATACACATGGTTAGCAGATGTTATTGTTCACATGGTTAGCAGATGTTATTGGTCACATACACAGGGTTAGCAGATGTTATTGGATGCATACACATGGAGGGCAGATGTTATTGGTTACATACATAGGGTTAGCAGATGTTATTGGTCACATACACATGGTTATCAGATGTTATTGGTCACATACACAGGGTTTAGCAGATGTTATTGGTCACATACACATGGTTAGCAGATGTTATTGGTCACATGGGTAGCAGATGTTATTGGTCACATACACATGGTTAGCAGATGTTATTGGTCACATGGGTAGCAGATGTTATTGGTCACATACACATGGTTAGCAGATGTTATTGGTCACATACACATGGTTAGCAGATGTCATTGGTCACATCCACATGGTTAGCAGTTGTTATGGGTCACATGGTTAGCAGATGTTATTGGTTACATACACAGGGTTAGCAGATGTTATTGGTTACATACACATGGTTAGCAGATGTTATTTGTCACATACACATGGTTAGCAGATGTTATTGGTCACATACACATGGTTAGCTGATGTTATTGGTCACATACACATGGTTAGCAGATGTTATTGGTTACATACACATGGTTAGCAGATGTTATTGGTCACATACACATGGTTTGCAGATGTTATTGGTCACATACACAGGGTTAGCAGATGTTATTGGTTATATACACAGGGTTAGCAGATGTTATTGGTTACATACACATTTAGCAGATGTTATTGGTCACATAGACAGGGTTAGATGTTATTGGTCACATAGACATGGTTAGCAGATGTTATTGGTCGCATACACAGGGTTAGCAGATATTATTGGTCACATAGACATGGTTAGCAGATGTTATTGGTCACATACACAGGGTTAGCAGATGTTATTGGTCACATACACAGGGTTTAGCAGATGTTATTGGTCACATACACATGGTTAGCAGATGTTATTGGTCACATGGTTAGCAGATGTTATTGGTCACGTACACAGGGTTAGCAGATGTTATTGGTCACATACACATTGTTAGCAGATGTTATTGGTCACATAGACATGGTTAGCAGATGTTATTGGTCACATACACAGGGTTAGCAGATGTTATTGGTCACATACACAGGGTTTAGCAGATGTTATTGGTCACATACACATGGTTAGCAGATGTTATTGGTCACATGGTTAGCAGATGCTATTGGTTATATACACAGGGTTAGCAGATGTTGTTGGTCACATGGTTAGCAGATGTTATTGATTATATACACATGGTTAGCAGATGTTATTGGTTACATACACATTTAGCAGATGTTATTTGTCACATAGACATGGTTAGCAGATGTTATTGGTCACATACACAGGGTTAGCAGATGTTATTGATCGCACACACAGGGTTAGATGTTATTGGTCACATAGACATGGTTAGCAGATGTTATTGGTCACATACACAGGGTTAGCAGATGTTATTGGTCAGATACACAGGGTTTAGCAGATGTTATTGGTCACATACACATGGTTAGCAGATGTTATTGGTCACATGGTTAGCAGATGTTATTGGTTATAGACACAGGGTTAGCAGATGTTATTGGTCACATGGTTAGCAGATGTCTTTGGTTATATACACATGGTTAGCAGATGTTATTGGTTACATACACATTTAGCAGATGTTATTTGTCACATAAACATGGTTAGCAGATGTTATTGGTCACATACACAGGGTTAGCAGATGTTATTGGTCACATGGTTAGCAGATGTTATTGGTTATAGACACAGGGTTAGCAGATGTTATTGGTCACATGGTTAGCAGATGTCTTTGGTTATATACACATGGTTAGCAGATGTTATTGGTTACATACACATTTAGCAGATGTTATTTGTCACATAAACATGGTTAGCAGATGTTATTGGTCACATACACAGGGTTAGCAGATGTTATTGGTCGCACACACAGGGTTAGATGTTATTGGTCACATAGACATGGTTAGCAGATGTTATTGGTCACATACACAGGGTTAGCAGATGTTATTCGTCACATACACAGGGTTTAGCAGATGTTATTGGTCACATACACATGGTTAGCAGATGTTATTGGTCACATGGTTAGCAGATGTTATTGGTCACGTACACAGGGTTAGCAGATGTTATTGGTCACATACACATTGTTAGCAGATGTTATTGGTCACAGACATGGTTAGCAGATGTTATTGGTCACATACACAGGGTTAGCAGATGTTATTGGTCACATACACAGGGTTTAGCAGATGTTATTCGTCACATACACAGGGTTAGCAGATGTTATTGGTCACATACACAGGGTTTAGCAGATGTTATTCGTCACATACACATGGTTAGCAGATGTTATTGGTCACATGGTTGGTTAGCAGATGTTATTGGTCACATACACAGGGTTAGATGTTATTGGTCGCATGGTTAGCAGATGTTATTGATTACATACACAGGGTTAGCAGATGTTATTGGTTACACACACATGGTTAGCAGATGTTATTGGTCACATACACATGGTTAGCAGATGTTATTGGTCACAAACACAGGGTTAGCAGATGATATTGGTCACACACACATGGTTAGCAATGTTAGTGGTCACACACACACATGGTTAGCAATGTTATTGGTCACATACACAGGGTTAGCAGATGTTATTGGTCACACACACAGGGTTTAGCAGATGTTATTGGTCACATGCACATGGTTAGCAGATGTTATTGGTCACATACACATGGTTAGCAGATGTTATTGGTCACATACACATGGTTAGCAGATGTTATTTGTCACATGGTTAGCAGACGTTATTGATTACATACACAGGGTTATCAGATGTTATTGGTTACATACACATGGTTAGCAGATGTTATTGGTTACATACACATGGTTAGCAGATGTTATTGGTCACATACACATGGTTAGCAGATGTTATTGGTCACAAACACAGGGTTAGCAATGTTAGTGGTCACACACACACATGGTTAGCAATGTTATTGGTCACATACACAGGGTTAGCAGATGTTATTGGTCACACACACATGGTTAGCAGAAGTTCTTGGTGACATACACAGGGTTAGCAGATGTTATTGGTCACATACACATGGTTAGCATATGTTATTGGTCACATACACAGGGTTAGCAGATGTTATTGGTCACACACACATGGTTAGCAGATGTTATTGGTCACATTCACATGGTTAGCAGATGTTATTGGTTACATACACATGGTTAGCAGATGTTATTGGTTACACACACATGGTTAGCAGATGTTATTGGTCACATGCACAGGGTTAGCAGATGTTATTGGTCACAAACACAGGGTTAGCAGATGATATTGGTCACACACACATGGTTAGCAATGTTAGTGGTCACACACACACATGGTTAGCAATGTTATTGGTCACATACACAGGGTTAGCAGATGTTATTGGTCACACACACAGGGTTTAGCAGATGTTATTGGTCACATGCACATGGTTAGCAGATGTTATTGGTCACATACACATGGTTAGCAGATGTTATTCGTCACATACACATGGTTAGCAGATGTTATTGGTCACATGGTTTAGCAGACGTTATTGATTACATACACATGGTTAGCAGATGTTATTGGTCACATACACATGGTTAGCAGATGTTATTGGTCACAAACACAGGGTTAGCAATGTTAGTGGTCACACACACACATGGTTAGCAATGTTATTGGTCACATACACAGGGTTAGCAGATGTTATTGGTCACACACACATGGTTAGCAGAAGTTCTTGGTGACATACACAGGGTTAGCAGATGTTATTGGTCACATACACATGGTTAGCATATGTTATTGGTCACATACACAGGGTTAGCAGATGTTATTGGTCACACACACATGGTTAGCAGATGTTATTGGTCACATGCACATGGTTAGCAGATGTTATTGGTTACATGCACATGGTTAGCAGATGTTATTGGTTACACACACATGGTTAGCAGATGTTATTGGTCACATGCACAGGGTTAGCAGATGTTATTGGTTACATGCACATGGTTAGCAGTTGTTATTTACAATAACAGCCATGGAACAGTGGGTTGAATGCCTTCTTCAGGGGCAGATTTTTTACCTTGTCAGCTCACGGATCCCATCAAGCAATCATTCAGTTACTGTTTACATGTGGCTCAGGAACCACTGACTCACTGCATTATTCTATAGTATTATCAAGACACCTGCTCTTAACTCTAAACTACTTAGGACAGCTCACAAGGTGTCCTAAATATCTGCCGACTAGGTGGGACTAGAGGCTTCATGCATAGCTTTAATTTATACCCATAAGTGTCAAATGTCTTTATTCTCAGCACTTATATGACCACTTTTCTACTCTGAGACACTTTGGTGATATGGTCCCAGATCTCAACATATTGTTACAAAAAAACATAGAATGTTTGTTTAAAATGAATATTACTAATGTAACCCACTGTAAAGACTGGGTTTAGTTGATTGTGTTGCACTGGTCATGTCCCCGTACGGAACTGTCCTCATCCCCGTACAGAACTGTCTGCGTCCCCGTACAGAACTGTCTGCGTCCCCGTACAGAACCGTCCATGTCCCCGTACAGAACTGTCCCCGTCCCCGTACAGAACTGTCCTCGTCCACGTACAGAACCGTCCATGTCCCCGTACAGAACTGTCCCCGTCCCCGTACAGAACTGTCTGCGTCCCCGTACAGAACCGTCCATGTCCCCGTACAGAACTGTCCCCGTCCCCGTACAGAACTGTCCTCGTCCCCGTACAGAACCGTCCGCGTCCCCGTACAGAACCGTCCATGTCCCCGTACAGAACTGTCCCCGTCCCCGTACAGAACTGTCCTCGTCCACGTACAGAACCGTCCATGTCCCCGTACAGAACTGTCCATGTCCCCGTACAGAACTGTCTGCGTCCCCGTACAGAACCGTCCATGTCCCCGTACAGAACTGTCCCCGTCCCCGTACAGAACTGTCCTCGTCCCCGTACAGAACCGTCCGCGTCCCCGTACAGAACCGTCCTCGTCCACGTTGTTGGGAATAACGATGGAGTTTGTTACAGTGTTGAGACGCCGAAGTTTACTGTTCAATTTGCTTTTTTCTTTACGGTCAGGGACAGTGTGAGTGTAGCCAGATCCTTTTCACTCTCTATCCTTGTTTCATTTTGTGGTTCACCGGATTCGTCATCATCATCGAGACGAGGGACAGAACGACCTGCTAATTAACCAAGCTATTCGGTACAGCTCGGTAAGCTAGCTAGCTACTCTACCAGCAGCATCCTAGTTATCCTAGCTAGTTGGTACAGCTCGGTAAGCTAGCTAGCTACTCTACCAGCAGCATCCTAGTTTCCATAGCTACCACTACATCATCACCGGCTGCCTGCATTTCTTGTGGACCGATGGAGCTCCCCGGTTGTTTCTTCCACTTGTTAAATCCAGGTGAGGCTTCTCCCTGTCTCGTTAACAGATGCTGGCTACCTCTGTCCGGTTCTCCTCTCTTCACTAGATGGACGGTAACTTTCGTGTTTAACCCCTCTGTGTCCAAGGACCGAACTTTTGAATATTATTTTCAGGGTGCCTCAATAGCAGGTATTGAACCCCGGGTAAATAATCACTAGTCAGAACCTCAACCTCAGTATACATTCATTATAAAAATCATCTTAATATCTGATATTGTGAGTAAACAACCTCGAGAGTGCGTCTTCCAGCCCTCCAATAAATTACATCATTCAACCCTCCCGGTTAGTAAATTTACCTCAACATGCCCCGGAGAAGGCAGAGTAACGACACCAGCCTTTTAGCGGGGCTGACAGACTGACTACAACGCTCGCGTCGCTAAATTAATTTTGTTATTAAAAATGACACACTGCTCGCGCGCCAATGAGCGTCTGGAAGTCAGTTCTATTTGTGACGCAGTTCGCGCTGCATCATTGGTTTATAGAAGCAGGTACCCACGTGCCATCTCCTCATTGGTTTATAGAAGCAGGTACCCACGTGCCATCCCCTCATTTAGCAAGAAATATGTAAACATAACTTCTTTAAACAATAAATGCTCATTTACGAACATTTCTGAAAATGGATATATAGCATTTTGGAATGAAACTCTTCTTATGTTTCCCCATCTGAGCTCAGAGTAGATGAGAGATGTAATGTTTGTCTCTGTTGTGTTGAAGACCAATCAAGCAGGAGAGACCAGCCTCCCCTGTACCCAGCTGTGTGTCAATGAAGAGTGACAAGTCTATGGGTCTACCTATACTGTTTAGAGAGGGAGACTTTTCTACTGAACAAAGGTAAGAAGAACTCATGGGTCCTGGTCAGTGAGTTAAACCACACTGTCTCTAGTCATTTCTCCTCTCCCATTTTCCCATTTATTTTTGTTGTTTTCATAATACATAGGCTCATCCTTTTGTCCATTTTCATAGTCCTAAAACAATATTAAACAAACACAACATTCCCTCCCTGCGTGTGTGTGTGTGTGTGTGCGTGTGTGTGTGTGTGTGTGTGTGTGTGTATGTGTGTGTGTGTGTGTGTGTGTGTGTGTGTGTGTGTGTGTGTGTGTGTACTCCCTGTATGAGGAGATGTAATCTCATGTTTTGTCCACAGAAACCAACAGGAGAGATCAGAGTCAGAGATTCTCAGTCGTCAGTCTTCCCAGAGTCATCAAACAGACCTGGCCTCCATATTCAGTGTATGTGGTCCTGTTATGTACATTTGTTTTTGTTTACCTCAAGTAAAGTTGATCTGTCAATCATTCAGTAATGTGTTAATGAGAAAGCATTTATTCTCTTGCTTAACTTATTTACTTGATTTATTTCAGTTGCTTGAAGAGAAAATTATGACATTTGTGAAGATCGAGCTGAAGATGTTCAAGAGGATTCTTAGTCCAGAACTCCCAGAAGGCCTTGAGAGTCAGAAGCAGGATAAGGATTTGGTGGACGCTGAAGATGAGCAGCAGGAGAGCAGTGCCAGAGAGGGGGCTCTGAAGATCACACTGCACGTCCTGAGGAAAATGAACCAGAAGGAGCTTGCTGACACACTGGAGAAATGTAAGATCTGTCTGACTCATGTTGAGTGCTGTTTTATAACATTTAAAAGCTAAAGTACAGCTAAAGTAGCTGTTTAACTCAATGATATTGTAGCAGCCTTAACACAACAACAAGTGACCTCGTCAAGTAGCAGAAGGATGTGTTGATTAATTTAGAGAGAGAGTTGAGAGAGAGATGAGAGAGAGAGAACATTAATAATACCATCAATAATACCAATAATAATATAATCAGTCACACCAGTCTGTAATGCATTATGAAAACATTTACACATTTATACAGGCAGCTAAGATAATAAATGATTATAATGTAAAACTTTATAACAGTCCTACAATACTGTAGACATTAAAACAGATGTAATATTAATATCCTCTGTGTTATTTCTAGATTCAGATGAGCTTGCTGTGATTTGCCAACGTGAACTCAAATCTAATCTAAAGAAGAAGTTTCAATGTGTATTTGAGGGGATCGCTAAACAAGGAAACCCAACACTTCTCAATAAGATCTACACAGAGCTCTACATCACAGAGGGCGGAACAGGAGAGGTCAATAATGAACATGAGCTGAGACAGATTGAGACAACATCCAGGAAACAAGCAAGACCAGAGACTGCAATCAAATGTAACGACATCTTCAAACCCTTAACGGGACAAGACAAACTTATCAGAACTGTGCTGACAAAGGGAGTCGCTGGCATTGGAAAAACAGTCTCTGTGCAGAAGTTCATTCTGGACTGGGCTGAAGGAAAAGCAAATCAGGATGTCCAATTTGTATTTTCATTCCCTTTTCGGGAGCTGAATTTGATGAAAGAGGACAAACACACTTTCATTGAACTTCTTAATCACTTCTCAATGGAAACCAAACAATCAAGAATCTCCAACTACGACAAGTACAAAGTTCTGTTCATCTTTGATGGTCTGGATGAGTGCCGACTGCCTCTAGACTTCCAGAAGAACAAGATCTGTTGGGACGTCACAGAGTCCACCTCAGTGGATGTTCTGCTTACAAATCTCATCAAGGGAAATCTGCTTCCTTCTGCTCTCCTCTGGATAACTACCCGACCTGCAGCAGCCAATAAGATCCCTTCAGGATGTGTTGACCAGGTGACAGAGGTACAAGGGTTCAATGACCCACAGAAGGAGGAGTACTTCAGGAAGAGATTCAGTGATGAGGACCTGGCCAACAGAATCATCTCACACATAAAGACATCAAGGAGCCTCCACATCATGTGCCACATTCCAGTCTTCTGTTGGATTTCCGCAATAGTCCTTGATCACATGCTGAAACATAAGAGAGAAGAGATGCCCAAGACTCTGACTGAGATGTACACACACCTTGTGGTGTTTCATACCAAACAGAATAATGAAAAGTATCTTGGGAAAGAAGAGACAGGTCCACACTGGAATAAAAAGAGCATTCTGTCACTGGGAAAACTGGCTTTTCAACAGCTTGTGAATGGCAATCTGATTTTCTATGAAGAAGACCTGAAAGAGGCTGGCATTGATGTCAATGAAGCCTCAGTCTACTCAGGATTGTGCACACAGCTCTTTAAAGAGGAATGTGGGCTGTACCAGAACAAGGTGTACTGCTTCGTACATCTGAGCATTCAGGAGTTTCTGGCTGCTGTATATGTGTTCCTCTCATTCATCAACAACAAGGAGAATCTACTGGCCAAACCTCCAAAGTCCAGCAACGTTTTTTCGTTGTTCAGAGACAAACCTGAAGTTACAGTCTTCAAGAGTGCTGTGGATAAAGCCTTACAAAGTGAGACGGGAAACATGGACCTTTTCCTCCGCTTCCTTCTGGGCCTCTCACTGGAGTCCAATCAGAAACACTTACAAGGTCTACTGACAAAGACAAGAAGCAGCTCACAGACCCATGAAGAAACAGTCAAGTACATGAAGAAGAAGATCAGGGAGAATCCCTCTCCAGAGAGGTGCATCAATCTGTTCCACTGTCTGAATGAACTGAATGACCATTCTCTAGTGGAGGAGATCCAAAGATACCTGAGATCAGGAAGACTTTCAGAACACAACCTGTCACCTGCACAGTGGTCAGCTCTGGTCTTTGTGTTGCTGACTTCAGAAAAGGAGCTGGATGTGTTTGACCTGAAGAAATACTCCAGATCAGAGGAAGGTCTTCTGAGGCTGCTGCCAGTGGTCAAAGCCTCCAGAGCTGCTGTGTGAGTAAATAAAATGACATTTAAGAACTAATCATCAGGAAGAAATATTCAGTTTAGAGAAAAATATTTATTATAATATGTATATAATATTATATTGAATAACATATTGAATAAATTCATTGATGTTCACATTAGTATAACAATATGACCATACAATTCTAGGAAACGGAAGATGAATCTTTGTTGTTTGAGAGAATAAACCAAATGCATCTGCCATTGTCCTTCTACACTACTGTTGTTAAATGAACAGTGTGTTTGTGAAGTCATGATGATCTCTTTGTCAGACTGTCAGGCTGTGGAGTCACAGAGGAAGGCTGTGCTTCTCTGGTCTCAGTTCTGGAGTCAAACCCCTCACACCTGAGAGAGCTGGATCTGAGTAACAATGACCTGAAGGATTCAGGAGTGAAGCTGCTCTCTGCTGGACTGGGGAATCCCCACTGTAAACTGGAGACTCTGAGGTCAGTATTATCAGATATGAAAGCACTTTATGTATGTAGTTCTCCCATTTGAAAAAGTTGTAATTACTCAGACATATTCACTTATATTGTATTAATGTAGTCATAAGTTTAGTATTTGGTCCCATATTCCAAGCCTGCAGTGATTACATCAAGCTGGAGATTCTACAAACTTGTTGAATTAATTAACAGTTTGTCTTAGTTGTGTTTTCGATGTTTTCCTAATAGAAACTGAATGGTGAATAATGTCCTGTCATTTTGGAGTCACTTCACTTGTATTGTCAGTAAGAATAGAAGATGTTTCTGAACACTTCTACATTCATGTGGATGCTACCATGATTATGAATAATCAGGAATGAATCGAGAATAATGATGAATGAGAAAGTTACAGAGGCACAAAGATCAGACCCCCTCTGTTATTGGTAATGGTGAGAGGTTTTCATGTTTTGTTGTAGCCTCTGTTATTGGTAATGGTGAGAGGTTAGCATGTTTTGTTGTAGCCTCTGTTATTGGTAATGGTGAGAGGTTAGCATGTTTTGTTGTAGCCTCTGTTATTGGTAATGGTGAGAGGTTAGCATGTTTTGTTGTAGTCTCTGTTATTGGTAATGGTGAGAGGTTAGCATGTTTTGTTGTAGCCTCTGTTATTGGTAATGGTGAGAGGTTAGCATGCTTTGTTGTAGCCTCTGTTATTGGTAATGGTGAGAGGTTAGTGATGTTTTGTTGGAGCGTCTGTTATTGGTAATGGTGAGAGGTTAGCATGCTTTGTTGTAGCCTCTGTTATTGGTAATGGTGAGAGGTTAGTGATGTTTTGTTGTATCCTCTGTTATTGTTAATGGTGAGAGGTTAGCATGTTTTGTTGTGTCCTCTGTTATTGGTAATGGTGAGAGGTTAGCATGTTTTGTTGTAGTCTCTGTTATTGGTAATGGTGAGAGGTTAGCATGTTTTGTTGTAGCCTCTGTTATTGGTAATGGTGAGAGGTTAGCATGCTTTTTTGTAGCCTCTGTTATTGGTAATGGTGAGAGGTTAGTGATGTTTTGTTGGAGCGTCTGTTATTGGTAATGGTGAGAGGTTAGCATGCTTTGTTGTAGCCTCTGTTATTGGTAATGGTGAGAGGTTAGTGATGTTTTGTTGTAGCCTCTGTTATTGGTAATGGTGAGAGGTTAGCATGTTTTGTTGTAGCCTCTGTAACTTTCTCACTCATTATTATTCTTGATTCTTTCATGATTTTTCTTAATCATGGCTTCATCAGGATTAATTTATTATTGTTTAGAAACATGTTATCTACTCTCTTAGACAGAAAAGTACTCCACTCATCATCCACCATTTTATTATTGCTCAAAACACAACCAAAAACAAACTGCAAATGCAACCAACGAGTTTACGACCAAATACTAAACTTTTGACTACTTTAATACACTATAAGGTAATTGGTCAGAATTACTTATGTCTTCTTCTAATGGGGAGACTGGAAACAAAGAGTTTTCGTTATTAATGGTGAAACAGAAATGTCTTAAAATATCCTCAAATAAAAGGTGACATTATATACTGTCACCTCAAATGAAACATTTGATCTCAAATCTAAAATGTTGGAAATGTATTAAACTACCCTCAAATAAAAGGGGATTCCCTCAAAGAATAGCAGTGTGGTTTAAGGCACAAGAAGAGACCCAGATGGCACGGGAGGCAGATGGTTAGAGTATTTGATATTTATTAATATACTAAAAGGGGGAGGCAAGAGAATGGTCGTGGACAGACTGGTCAGGCAGGTCAGGCAGGCTAGAGGTCAGGACAGGCAGACTAGTCAGGCAGGCTAGAGGTCAGGACAGACAGACTGGTCAGGACAGGCAGACTGGTCAGGCAGGCTAGAGGTCAGGACAGGCAGAATGGTCAGGGAGGCTAGAGGTCAGGACAGGCAGACTGGTCAGGTAGGCTAGAGGTCAGGACAGACAGACTGGACAGGACAGGCAGACTGGTCAGGCAGACTAGAGGTCAGGACAGGCAGAAGAGGTCAGGACAGGCAGAATGGTCAGGCAGGCTAGAGGTCAGGACAGGCAGACTGGTCAGACAGACTAGAGGTCAGGACAGGCAGACTGGTCAGACAGACTAGAGGTCAGGACAGGCAGACTGGTCAGGCAGACTAGAGGTCAGGACAGGCAGACTGGACAGGACAGGCAGACTAGAGGTCAGGACAGGCAGACTGGACAGGACAGGCAGACTAGAGGTCAGGACAGGCAGACTGGACAGGACAGGCATACTGGTCAGGCAGGCTAGAGGTCAGGACAGGCAGACTGGACAGTACAGGCAGACTGGTCAGGCAGGCTAGAGGTCAGGACAGGCAGACTGGACAGGCAGACTAGAGGTCAGGACAGGCAGACAGACTGGTCAGGCAGACTAGAGGTCAGGACAGGCAGACTGGTCAGGCAGGCTAGAGGTCAGGACAGGCAGACTGGTCAGGACAGGCAGACTGGACAGGCAGGCTAGAGGTCAGGACAGGCAGACTGGACAGGCAGGCTAGAGGTCAGGACAGGCAGACTGGACAGTACAGGCAGAAGAGGTCAGGACAGGCAGAATGGTCAGGCAGGCTAGAGGTCAGGACAGGCAGACTAGAGGTCAGGACAGGCAGAATGGTCAGACAGGCTAGAGGTCAGGACAGGCAGAATGGTCAGGCAGGCTAGAGGTCAGGACAGGCAGAAGAGGTCAGTACAGGCAGAAGAGGTCAGGACAGGCAGAATGGTCAGGCAGACTAGAGGTCAGGACAGGCAGAATGGTCAGGCAGGCTAGAGGTCAGGACAGGCAGGCATGAGGTCAGGACAGGCAGACTAGAGGTCAGGACAGGCAGAATGGTCAGGCAGGCTAGAGGTCAGGACAGGCAGAAGAGGTCAGGACAGGCAGACTACAGGTCAGGACAGGCAGACTACAGGTCAGGACAGGCAGAATGGTCAGGCAGGTGCGTAAAGAGTCCAGAAAACAGGCAAGGGACAAAAACCGGGAGGAACGAACAGAAGCAGCAGTAGAGAAAAACGCTGGTTGACTTGATAAACATACAAGACAAACTGGTACCGAGAAACAGGGAACACAGGGATATATACACCAGGGATATATACACCAGGGATATATACACCAGGGAAACACAGGGATATATACATCAGGGATATATACACCAGGGATATATACACCAGGGATATATACACCAGGGATATATACACCAGGGATATATACACCAGGGATATATACACCAGGGAAACACAGGGATATATATACCAGGGAAACACAGGGATATATACACCAGGGATATATACACCAGGGATATATACACCAGGGATATATACACCAGGGAAACACAGGGATATATATACCAGGGATATATACACCAGGGATATATACACCAGGGAAACACAGGGATATATACACCAGGGATATATACACCAGGGAACACAGGGATAAATACACCAGGGAAACACAGGGATATATACACCAGGGAAACACAGGGATATATACACCAGGGATATATACACCAGGGATATATACACCAGGGATATATACACCAGGGATATATACACCAGGGATATATACACCAGGGATATATACACCAGGGATATATACACCAGGGAAACACAGGGATATATATACCAGGGATATATATACCAGGGATATATACACCAGGGAAACACAGGGATATATTCACCAGGGATATATACACCAGGGAAACACAGGGATATATACACCAGGGATATATACACCAGGGATATATACACCAGGGAAACACAGGGATATATATACCAGGGATATATACACCAGGGAAACACAGGGATATATTCACCAGGGATATATACACCAGGGATATATACACCAGGGGAACACAGGGATATATACACCAGGGATATATACACCAGGGATATATACACCAGGGGAACACAGGGATATATACACCAGGGATATATACACCAGGGATATATACACCATGGAAACACAGGGATATATACACCATGGAAACACAGGGATATATACACCAGGGATATATACACCAGGGATATATACACCAGGGATATATACACCAGGGATATAAACGACACCTGGAGGTGAAACAGATCAGAGTTTGACATGAATATGGATAAAAATATACTGCCACTATTTTCACCACCAAAGAATATCAGTGTGATTTTAAAATGATTTGACTCTTTGTCAGGCTGTCAGGCTGTCTAGTCACAGAGGAAGGCTGTGCTTCTCTGGTCTCAGCTCTGAGGTCAAACCCCTCACACCTGAGAGAGCTGGACCTGAGCTACAATCACCCAGGAGACTCAGGAGTCAGACTGCTCTCTGCTGGACTGGAGGATCCACACTGCAGACTGGAGAAACTCAAGTATGTAGAGGGTTTATGTCAATGTTCATATCAGACATGTTTGACTTATCAGGCTAGTTAAGACAAACATTCGTACCACTTGTACAAAGTTATGATACTGTGTGTGTGTATATGTCCAGTAAGTAAGTGTGTGTGTGTGTGTGTGTGTGTGTGTGTGTGTGTGTGTGTGTGTGTGTGTGTGTGTGTGTGAGTTCAGGTGTATCCCTCAATGACTGTCTGTTCTTCTGCTTACCGCTACAGTGTGGAACATGGTGGAGAGAACAGAATGAAACCTGGACTTAGAAAATGTGAGTGTTGACTGCTGTGAAGAATATGACTAAGAATAAGTCTTAATTCAAGTTAAGTCAAAGTCAAAGACCACCATCATTACTGACTTGGTCATATTAAATATCAGCTGTAGTTCTACAGAAGCAGAAATCAGGGACACCAACGTTTACAAAGAGTTGCTTTGACTGTGTGTGTGTGTGTGTGTGTGTGTGTGTGTGTGTGGGTGTGTGTGGGTGTGTGTGTGTAATTAATAGGAATAAGTGTGTTTTATATAACCATACAGTAAAACATATGATCATTCAACAAGTCTCAAGTTACCTTAACTTCTCCTTTTGATACCTAGAAACATCTACATTAAATGAATTAGTGAAAAGTGAGTTAATATTCTAATGTGAATGATGATGATTTCTAATATTGTGTCTGGTTTCATCCATCAGATGTCTGTGATCTCACACTGGACCTAAACACAGTAGACAGACGCCTCTCTCTGTCTGAGGACAACAGAAAGGTGACATGGAGGAGAGAGAAGCAGCCGTATCCTGATCACCCAGAGAGATTTGAGGACTGTAGACAGGTGCTGTGTAGAGAGGGTCTGACTGGGCGCTGTTACTGGGAGGTAGAGTGGAGTGGGAGAAGGGCTGTTATAGGAGTGACGTATAAAGAAATCAACAGGAGAGGAAGGGATAAGGACTGTTGTCTTGGACACAATGAGAAGTCCTGGAGTCTGTTCTGCTCTGACAACAGTTACTATGCCTGTCACAATAATAATCACACTACCATAGACGTCCCCTCCTCCAGCTCCCACAGAGTAGGAGTGTATCTGGACTGGCCAGCCGGCACTCTGTCCTTCTATAGAGCCTCCTCTGACACACTGTCCCAACTGATCACATTCACCTCCACATTCACTGAGCCCCTCTATCCAGGGTTTGGGGTTTGGGGTGATGACTCCTCACTGTCCCTGTAGATACACACACACACACACACTGGACACACACACACACTGACACACTTTGGACACACACTGACACACACACACTGGACACACACACACACACTGACACACACACACAAACACACACTGACATACACACATATGAACACACACACACACTGGACACACACACACTGGACACACACACACGCACACACACTGGACAAACACGCACTGGACAAACACGCACACACACTGGACACACACACACACACACACGCACACACGCTGGACACACACACACTGGACACACACACACACACACTCTGGACACACACACACACACACACTCTGGACACACACACACACGCTGGAAACACACACACACACGCTGGACACACACACACACTGACACACACACAAACACACACATGAACACACACACACACACTGACACACACACAAACACACACATGAACACACACACACACACTGGACACACACACACGCACACACACTGGACAAACACGCACACACACTGGACACACACACACACACACTGGACACACACACACACACACACTCTGGACACACACACACACACACACACTCTGGACACACACACACACACACTCTGGACACACACACACACACTCTGGACACACACACACACACACACACACACGCTGGAAACACACACACACACGCTGGACACACACACACGCTGGACACACACACACACACACACACTCTGGACACACACACACACACACACACTCTGGACACACACACACACACACTCTGGACACACACACACACACTCTGGACACACACACACACACACACACGCTGGAAACACACACACACACGCTGGACACACACACACACACGCTGGGAACACACACACACCGGACACACACACATGCTGGACACACACACACACACTGGACTCACACACACACACGCTGGAAACACACACACACGCTGGACACACACACTGGACACAGACACACACATGCACACACACACACTGGACACACAGGACACACACATACAGGACACACACAATCTGACAGACACACGCACACTGGACACACACTCGACACACACACATTGACAAACACACACACACATAAATCACACAACCACCTCTACTTCACTGTGTTATAATGGACCTCATGCTTGTTATGTCACCTCTGTAACCAGGTATCAAACATACTGACCTTTCTGACCCTGTCCCATGGCCCTACTTCACTGTGTTATAATGGACCTTATGCTTGTTATGTCACCTCTGTAACCAGGTATCAAACATACTGACCTTTCTGACCCTGTCCCATGGCCCTACTTCACTGTGTTATAATGGACCTCATGCTTGTTATGTCACCTCTGTAACCAGGTATCAAACATACTGACCTTTCTGACCTTGTCCCATGGCCCTACTTCACTGTGTTATAATGGACCTTATGCTTGTTATGTCACCTCTGTAACCAGGTATCAAACATACTGACCTTTCTGACCTTGTCCCATGGCCCTACTTCAATGTGTTATAATGGACCTTATGCTTGTTATGTCACCTCTGTAACCAGGTATCAAACATACTGACCTTTCTGACCCTGTCCCATGGTCCTACTTCACTGTGTTATAATGGACCTTATGCTTGTTATGTCACCTCTGTAACCAGGTATCAAACATACTGACCTTTCTGACCCTGTCCCATGGCCCTACTTTCTACAACTAAACATTTAAATCCTCTAAGTTTTGTTTAGTCTCCATTTACTAATTTATTGATGTATTGTTGTGTATTGGGGTTGTGCCGCAGAGCATCATGGGGGTTTGTATGTGTTGAGATGATCACGTTCCAGATAAATGGTTGAACTGATTCCTGTCTCCCGTCTCATCATTATTGAATTGTTATACAGACGTGGTTATGAAACCTACATAACATAACAAAAGATTGGTGATGAGTCTGAATCTACAGGAACTATTCTGTCTGGAAGAAGATGGTTTTTACAATTGTTTAAAACTGTTATTTTCTGTGGTTCAGTCTAGGCTAATGTTAACACAGTGATTTACTAGCAGAGGCAAGTGCAGAGTTGAGCTAGCTAAGAGAGAGATTTAACATCGTCATGGAAAACGACCCAAGACGGATGCCAGGTCTGTAAAACAACTTGATTACCTCTCTAGGGTACATGGGACTCTAACGTCCCACCTGACCAACATCCAGTGAAAGTGCAGGGCGCCAAATTCAAACAACAGAAATCTCATAATTACAATTCCTCAACCATACAAGTATTATACACCATTTTAAAGCTAAACTTGTTGTTAATCCAACCACAGTGTCCGATTTCAAAAAGGCTTTACGACGAAAGCACACCATGTTAGGTCTGCACCTACTCACAAAAAAACACAGCCATTTTTCCAGCCAAAGAGAGGAGTCACAAAAAGCAGAAATAGAGATAAAATGAATCAAGTGCAATATGACCCCATAGACACTGTATATTCGATAGGCTAAGACTTGAAAACCTACAAACCTCAGATTTCCCACTTCATGGTTGGATTTTATCAGGTTTTTGAGTTCTGTTATACACACAGACATCATTCAAACGTTTTAGAAACTTCAGAGTGTTTTCTATCCAAATCTACAAATAATATGCATATCCTAGCATCTGGTCCTGAGTAGCAGGCAGTTTACTCTGGGCACGCTTTTCATCCGGAGGTGAAAATACTGCCCCCTACCCCAAATAAGTTAAAAAAGGAGGAATATATATTGATTAAAGGAAGGGACATTTATTCAACTGTGAAGCCGAACTTTGGAAATAAAAACTGCTAAATGAGCGAACTTGGGGAGGAAACGTCAATGAGTGAAGTGAATGAAGATCATGTGACTGAGGAAAATATTGATGTGGTTGAGGACAATATTGAAGTGAGTGACAATCATGAGCCTATTGAG
Organism: Oncorhynchus mykiss; assembly: GCF_057628025.1. NCBI lineage: Eukaryota > Metazoa > Chordata > Actinopteri > Salmoniformes > Salmonidae > Oncorhynchus > Oncorhynchus mykiss. Next base: position 81,287,788 of record NC_143034.1, on the reverse strand, counting down.
AAATGAAAAATGGCTGGAATTGTTGGAAACATTGGACAGTTTAATGAAACCATTGAGCAGTGGACCTCATATACAGAAAGGTTTGAATATTTTGTTCTTGTAAATTACATTGATGATGACAACACTGTGCCTACATGTTTTAGTGTAATGGGGCCAAAGACATGTAATTTACTAGACAGCCTGTTACATCCAGACAGAACAGGTAATAAGGCGTATGGGGATGTTGTGGAGACACTTAAAGGACATGTTTCACCAGAACCACTAGTTAATGCTGAAAGGTTCAGGTTCCACAGGACACATCAGGAAGAGGGAGAATCAGTACCAATGTTTGCTGCTGCAGTAAAGAAACTATCAGAACACTGTGAGTTGAATGGTGTTCTAAATGACATCATAAGAGACAGACTAGAATGTGGGCTACGGAGTGAAGATACACCAAAGTGACTGTTGACTGAAAGTCATCTGACCTTGGTGAAGGACATTGAAATCACTGTGTCCATGGAACTAGCTGCTGAAGAGGCTCAACCAGTTGAGTTCATCAGGAACTTAGTGGGTTCATCTAACAATCCTAATCACCAGCTGATACATTGTAATCTCGTGCATATACCTTCCATCTAGAAAACATTTAATGAAAATCATAACCTCTCCTCTGTGTGATCTATGTAATCAAGGTGCCTTGGGCTCCTTTAATCATATGTACTGGGAGTGACCAGGGGGCATGTTTTGGAAAGAGGTTCCCTCTGTCTTATCTGCTGTAGTGGATGTCATCACACCTTGTTCCCCCAAACTGTTATCACTTAATGATCATTCACCACTATCATTACAGAAAATACCTTTCATGTCAGGTTTGACAGCAGCTAAAAAGATGTTGGAACTAAGATGTCTACAACCTCATTGGATCAGCACTTTATACACTGTTAGGATCCATGGGTCTACAACCTCATTGGATCAGCACTTTATACACTGTTAGGATCCATGGGTCTACCACCTCACCTCATTGGATCAGCACTTTATACACTGTTAGGATCCATGGGTCTACCACCTCACCTCATTGGATCAGCACTTTATACACTGTTAGGATCCATGGGTCTACCACCTCACCTCATTGGATCAGCACTTTATACACTGTTAGGATCCATGGGTCTACCACCACACCTCATTGGATCAGCACTTTATACACTGTTTTAATATATCTATCTGCTACTTCTTGATAGTCAGACTACTTCCCATATACAGATAGACTCAGGTTAAAACTTTATTTAGGTATGTTTTTTGAATTAATGGCTATCCTATTTGTACGGAACAAGAGTCCTAATTCCCCAATGCGTACTATATCTCTCCTTAATAACCTTCTGGCTTGCAAAACCAGGATTTATTATGCTCTAGTTTATGTATGGTAGTGCACCTTACCACGAGTCTCTCCCGTTTCTTCCTTGCTATCGATTTTGGTTAAAACGCAAATTAGAAACCCAGTGTATTTGTTCAGAATATTCAAGCACCTATCATTGATTAAATCCAAACTCCTTTAGAACATTCAATCAAAAATATCCCAAATAATTCCTCCCAAATTCGAGAATAAAGGCTACTGACCTGCCGCCGACTGGGAAAAGCACTGTTCGTTGGATCTAGTCACCTTCCCTGTCGGTCTGGGGTGTACACCGGCTTGGTCTTTACCCTCAATTCAGAGGCCAGGTCTTAAATAACGGGACCAGACCCGCTCGTGCACGATTTTTCCGGCGTACGACCTCCAGATGGCAGGGACGGATATTTAGATCCAGGTTCGAAGGACCAAATGTTGCAGGAGTTATATTCCTCTGTTTTAATACCCAATTAAAATTAAACACTCTGTCAATTCATAAGGATTTGTATGACCCTTATTTGTATAAAATGGACAGAGCCCAGTCTCAAAGTCAAACAGCAGATTTTATTCACGATAGTACTGCTCCTTACACATTTTACCACAGGTTATACACTTAAAATGAGGTCATTAGTTTCAGTACCAACCCGTGCCATCTCCGTTCTAGTACTAAGGCTGTATGGGTCTCACATCGTCTCACCCTATTAAGATACGACCGAGCCAAGGACATGCTTGTGAAGATAAGCATTCTAGCCAGACTGGAGATATAGTTCATTCATTTCTACCAAGAACAGACAGTCATTGTTCTAATTCTTGATTATATTTACACACATTATATTCAGCACTAGGATTAAAAAGAAAATTCATACATATACAGTATCATAATAGTATTCTGATTAGTACATATACAGTAACATAATAGTATTCTGATTAGTACATATACAGTAACATAATAGTATTCTGATTAGTACTTATACAGTATCATAATAGTATTCTGATTAGTACATATACAGTAACATAATAGTATTCTGATTAGTACATATACAGTAACATAATAGTATTCTGATTAGTACATATACAGTAACATAATAGTATTCTGATTAGTACATATACAGTAACATAATAGTATTCTGATTAGTACATTTACAGTAACATAATAGTATTCTGATTAGTACATATACAGTAACATAATAGTATTCTGATTAGTACATATACAGTAACATAATAGTATTCTGATTAGTACATATACAGTAACATAATAGTATTCTGATTAGCACATATACAGTAACATAATAGTATTCTGATTAGTACATATACAGTAACATAATAGTATTCTGATTAGTACATATACAGTAACATAATAGTATTCTGATTAGTACATATACAGTAACATAATAGTATTCTGATTAGTCAGTCCTGATTGAAATGTATACATAATTAGTCATTATAGATAAAATTCCCTTAAAATATCCACCCTTTGATTAAATATTATACATCCAATCACACATGTAGTTATATTGTAATATTAAAAAGCCCATTTCTATTTTTATTAGAAATATTTATTGTCATCAAAACATCACCTAAACATAACCCACTACTTGCATTCGCCATGACTGTTTCTCAGGCCTACATCAGAATCATAACTCTTCTTATCAGGATTTTCGTTACAATCTTCATAAAAAAAACTGTCTAATAATGAAACAAGATACAACCTAACCTCCCTAAACATCAAAAATGGTCTCATCAAACATAAGTTCCCCGCAAATGAAGGATCCAGATTCGTCCACTTGTTCTGTAGACATGCATTCAGCACTCCACGGGTCAGAACCTGGTATCCACTGGTTACTCACCATCTATTGTCATCGATTTCTCCAGTCCTGGAAATAAGGCCTCGTACACAGGGAATTAGACAACAGCCCCATAAAACTAAAACAGTCACACAGGTGAATGCAGTCCATAATACAGTGATCATAATATTTTTTCCATTTTCCGAACATACTATCAAACCAATTAGTCAGAGAAGTATCCACCCCAGAGTTTTCTGCCAAACCGTGAGCCAGGGTGGTCAAACCAGCTTCGTGCTTCGGGCACTGATTCGTCCGGAGCTGTGTTATTTGGGATGTAAGCACAAACATGGTCCCTATAATCACGCATACTTCTCCTTTTTCAGCCAATAACATATCTAATGCAATTCTATTCTGCCAAGCCATCCAGCTGGTTGCTTCAGTCTGTTCTGAAAAACCTTTAATAGCATCTCTGGTACAATTGGTAAAACGCTGTTGATTATAATAAATATAATTAATCCAGTCCACGTTCTTATTGAGAGTAGACCACCTGGAAATGCTTAACTCTAATCCTGCTAGGATCTGATTTCTTGCTTTGAACATATCTGGCACCCCCGTGGAACCCCAATGTTATCAATGTAAACTTTGTCATCAAAGACCCAGATGGAGTAGCTCTTTTCTCCCGTTTGGCTAAACTTCATGTCTTGGTGTTGAATGAGTGTGAAAGGCATTCCCAAATGTACAAGTGAGCATAATCCTGTCTAATCTGCCGGTAAAGCATCGCCCTGACATCATTTCCCAAGAGTACTGTACCGGGCCAAACGGTAATAATCTCCTCTGGTCACTGTAAAGGGAGGAACCTGTGGATATAAATAGTGCAAATCAATGCAACTGTCATTTTTTGGCATTCCTGCTTTCGTGAACAGCTTTACCAACAGCTTTACCATACCGGCCTAACCTCCTCTACCCGGAACCGTACTAGGGTGTCAACCAAAAACTGGTCATCTCCATCATACCACAACCCTAGATCCTCCTTCATTACTGTTTAAAGGGTTAGGCGTATCTTTATGCAATACATCCCTCTCTCCGGATTACAGTCAAAAACTCTCACCTTCACTATACTCCACCTCCTTCCATACTGGGTGAGTGGGTTCATATAGCCCTCTCTCTCCATATTTATTTTACCTTTATTTAACTGAACAGGCAGGTAACCCACTGTTCCCCAGTAGGCATTGTAAATAAGAATTAGTTCTTAACTGACTTCCCTACGTCCTAAATGTTCTACAATCATATCTACCTCACAATGTTTTTTTTTAGTTATTGAATCTTTATTTAACTAGGCAAGTCAGTTAAGAACAAATTCTTATTTTCAATGACAGCCTAGGAACAGTGGGTTAACTGCCTGTTCAGGGGCAGAACGACAGATTTGTACCTTGTCAGCTCAGGGGTTTGAACTTGCAACGTTCTGGTTACTAGTCCAATGCTCTAACCGCTGTAACCACTAGGTTACCCTGCCGCCCCCATGACCTGTGTCCATGATCAATATGGGGACCTGCACCGATATATACCATAATGTCTCAGAGTCCTAGACTGCCATGTAGTTAGGGACCCCATTTGGTCTACATAAAACTCCACTGAGACATCCTTCCCAACCTCTACTCTAACTTCCTGTCTACCCAGATCTAGGGATCTCTTATGCTTGTTTTGGAACAAAATCCTCATCGTCTAAACCATGGGTCAAATTACCACTCTCCGCATACTCAGGTAGGACGTGCTGTATCAGGAATATGGCACCCACGATAAGACAGCTCAGACGTACAGCTTCCATGTGAAGCCCCACCCTCTCCCCGAGAACACATCACTAGCAAGAGCCAGACACACCTTCACTTCTATGAACAAAAACAGGGATGAAAAGACAGGAAGGATTTTCTTCATTCGAGCGATGGCCCCCGGAATTCTGCTAATTCCAGTTCTCCTCTCAAACACTGTTTATTGTTCGACAGTGTCACTGTGTCTTACCCTCCCGCCGTGTGATATGAATCCAGGTAGATCTTTCAGCTAGCTGTCACCAGGAGTCCTTGGTATGGTCCCCCCAACAAGCCTCGGGGACTGGATTGAGTGACTTCACCTGTAATGCATAAAATCCTGGACATACAGGCTTGGTTAACAAACAGTTTCTCATATGTTTTATCTGATTATATCTTTAACTTCTAAGCCTATTTGTTAGCTTTTTTAAAATGTATTATTAGTTTCTTATCCAATAGGCCACTAACTTACCCTTTTGCTCCCATGTGGGAACAGCAGACTGGGATTTATTGATTATATCCGTAAACACACCAGCCAGTCTGCACATGCTCTGAGGGCGCGGCTGGGGATGCCGTCTGGGCCTGCAGCCTTGCGAGGGTTAACACGTTTAAATGCTCATCCATATCTAAGATGGACATCCAATGGCACTCTTTTCTAAATTTCTAGAGTTCTCACTTCCTGTTTGGATTTCTTCTCAGGTTTTTGTCTGCCATATGAGTTCTGTTATACTCACAGACATAATTCAAACAGTTTTAGAAGCTCATAGTGTTTTCTATCCACCAGTAATAATATTATGCATATATTCCCATCTGGGACTGAGTAGGAGTACTGAGTAGGCAGTTCACTCTGGGCACACCTTTCATCCAAAAGTGAAAATGCTGCCCCCTAGCATCAACAGGTTCTAAATATCTGGAGGAAATCACGCAGTTCTGCCTCCAGGTCAAGATTCATGACAAACAACCTGCCTCCAGGTCAAGATTCATGACAAACATCAACCTGCCTCCAGGTCAAGATTCATGACAAACATCAACCTGCAACTGGGAGAGGCAATGTAATATCAAAAATGAAATTGTTTTCACAATTAACATGCCTTTTCTTGTTTCAATTATGTTTTATTATGAAAAATACAATATCTTCTTGTATACTTGTACAACTAAATACACTAAAATCACATTTTATTTGTCACATACACATGGTTAGCAGATGTTAATGTGAGTTTAGCGAAATGCTTGTGCTTCTAGTTCCGACAATGCAGTAATAACCAACGAGTAATCTAACCTAACGATTTCACAACAATGACCTTATATACATACACAAGTGTAAAGGGATAAAGAATATGTACATAAACATACATGAATGAGTGATGGTACAGAACGGCATAGGCAAGATGCAGTAGATGGTATCGAGTACAGTATATACCCATGAGATGAGTAATGTAGGGTATGTACACATTATATTAGGTGGCATTGTAAAGTGGCTAGTGATGCATTTTTTTCCATCAATTTCCATCAATTTCCATCAATTTCCATTATTAAAGTGGCTGGAGTTGAGTCAGTATGTTGGCAGCAGCCACTCAATGTTAGTGGTGGCTGATAAACAGTCTGATTGCCTTAAGATAGAAGCTGTTTTTCAGTCTCTCGGTCCCTGCTTTGATGCACCTGTACTGACTTCGCCTTCTGGATGATCGCGGGGTGAACAGGCAGTGGCTCGGGTGGTGATGATGCACCTGTACTGACTTTGCCTTCTGGATGATAGCAGGGTGAACAGGCAGTGGCTCGGGTGGTGATGATGCACCTGTACTGACCTCGCCTTCTGGATGATAGCGGGGTGAACAGGCAGTGGCTCGGGTGGTGATGATGCACCTGTACTGACTTCGCCTTCTGGATGATAGCGGGGTGAACAGGCAGTGGCTCGGGTGGTGATGATGCACCTGTACTGACCTCTCCTTCTGGATGATAGCGGGGTGAACAGGCAGTGGCTCGGGTGGTTGTTGTCCTTGATGATCTTTATGGCCTTTCTGCGACATCAGCAGTGTATGTGGAGCGTATGTCCATACATAATTGTACTATTTGTTATTCAACATAAAAGACGTACAACAAATGATCACATTGGTATTTTAACGGTGTTATTGTTTAAATTGTTTAAATTTTAGAGTTTAAATGTTGAAACAGAGGATGCATCTAAAACTGTCATGTTGTCTTGTCTCTGTCCTTTCCCTTCACCCTGTCTCCCTCTGCTGGTCGTTGTTATGTTACCTTTTCTCCCCCTCTTTTCCCCAGCTGTGCCTTGTCTCCTCCTAATTACCCATTCACCCCGTTCCCCACCTGTTCCCTTTTTCCCTCTGATTAGGTCCCTATATCTCTCTCTGTTTCTGCTCCTGTCCTTGTCGGATTCTTGTTTGTTTGTTTATGTGTCTCATGCCTGAACCAGACTATCATCGTGTGTGCTGCAACCTTGTCCTGTCCTGTCGGAATCTACCTGTCCATCTGAGCCCACGTATGTTCGTCATTAAAGTACTCTGTTTGTTAATTCGCTTTTGGGTCCTCATTCACGCACCATAACAGAAGAATCCGACCGGGAATGGACCCAGCGACTTCGGATCCTCTCCACTCAGCCGTCGAGATCCAGGGAGCGATGCTAGGCAGACACAAGCAGGAATTGTCTGCTGCTCGACATGCCGTTGAGACCCTGGCCACCCAAGTCTCCAACCTCACAGAACAGGTTCACCATCTCCGCCTCGATCCACCGGCCACTTCCAGGGCTTTCGAATCTCCGGAGCCCAGAATCAATAACCCGCCGTGTTACTCTGGGGAGCCCACTGAATGCCGCTCGTTCCTCACCCAGTGTGATATTGTGTTTTCTCTCCAGCCCAACACTTACTCCAGGAGCACTGCTCGTGTCGCCTACGTCATATCTCTCCTTATTGGACGGGCTCGTGAGTGGGGCACGGCAATCTGGGAGGCAAGGGCTGAGTGTATTAACCAGTATCAAGACTTTAAGGAGGAGATGATACGGGTTTTTGATCGATCTGTTTTTGGGGAGGAGGCTTCCAGGGCCCTGTCTTCCCTATGTCAAGGCAATCGATCCATAACAGACTACTCTATTGAGTTTCGCACTCTTGCTGTCTCCAGTGGCTGGAACGAGCCGGCCTTGCTCGCTCGTCTTCTGGAGGGTTTCCGCGCAGAGGTAAAGGATGAGATTCTCTCCCGGGAGGTTCCTTCCAGCGTGGATTCCTTGATTGAACTCGCTATTCGCATTGAGCGACGGGTTGATCTTCGTCACCGAGCTCGTGGAAAGGAGCTCGCGCTCTCCGTCGCCTCCCTCTCCGCATCACTACCATCTTCCTCTGCCGGCTCGGGTGCTGAGCCCATGCAGCTGGGAGGTATCCGCATCTCGACTAAGGAGAGGGAACGGAGAATCACCAACCGCCTCTGTCTCTATTGCGGTTCCGCTGGTCATTTTGCCACTTCATGTCCAGTAAAAGGCCAGAGCTCGTCAGTAAGCGGAGGGCTACTGGTGAGCGCTACTACTCCTGTCTCTCCTTCAAGATCCTGCACTACCTTGTCGGTCCATCTACGCTGGACCGGTTCGTCAGCTTCCTGCAGTGCCTTAATAGACTCTGGGGCGGAGGGCTGTTTTATGGACGAGACCTGGGCTCGGGAACATGACATTCCTCTCAGACAGTTAAAGGAGCCCACGGCCTTGTTCGCCCTGGATGGTAGTCCTCTCCCCAGGATTCAGCGTGAGACGCTACCTTTAACCCTCACTGTTTCTGGTAATCATAGTGAAACCATTTCTTTTTTAATTTTTCGTTCACCTTTTACACCTGTTGTTTTGGGCCATCCCTGGCTAGTTTGTCATAATCCTTCCATTAATTGGTCTAGTAATTCTATCCTCTCCTGGAACGTCTCTTGTCATGTGAAATGTTTAATGTCTGCTATCCCTCCTGTTTCCTCTGTCTCTTCTTCACAGGAGGAGCCTGGTGATTTGACAGGGGTGCCGGAGGAATATCACGATCTGCGCACGGTGTTCAGTCGGTCCAGGGCCACCTCTCTTCCTCCACACCGGTCGTATGATTGTAGTATTGATCTCCTTCCGGGAACCACCCCCCCCCGGGGTAGACTATACTCTCTGTCGGCTCCCGAACGTAAGGCTCTCGAAGATTATTTGTCTGTAGCTCTTGACGCCGGTACCATAGTCCCCTCCTCCTCTCCCGCCGGAGCGGGGTTTTTTTTTGTCAAGAAGAAGGACGGGTCTCTGCGCCCCTGCATAGATTATCGAGGGCTGAATGACATAACAGTGAAGAATCGTTATCCGCTTCCTCTTATGTCTTCAGCCTTCGAGATCCTGCAGGGAGCCAGGTTTTTCACTAAGTTGGACCTTCGTAACGCTTACCATCTCGTGCGCATCAGGGAGGGGGACGAGTGGAAGACGGCGTTTAACACTCCGTTAGGGCACTTTGAATACCGGGTTCTTCCTTTCGGCCTCGCTAACGCTCCAGCTGTCTTTCAGGCATTAGTCAATGATGTCCTGAGAGACATGCTGAACATCTTTGTTTTCGTTTACCTTGACGATATCCTGATTTTTTCACCGTCACTCCAGATTCATGTTCAGCACGTTCGACGTGTCCTCCAGCGCCTTTTAGAGAATTGTCTTTTCGTGAAGGCTGAGAAGTGCACTTTTCATGCCTCCTCCGTCACATTTCTCGGTTCTGTTATTTCCGCTGAAGGCATTAAGATGGATCCCGCTAAGGTCCAAGCTGTCATTGATTGGCCCGTCCCTAAGTCACGCGTCGAGCTGCAGCGTTTTCTCGGCTTCGCGAACTTCTATCGTCGTTTCATCCGTAATTTCGGTCAGGTGGCAGCTCCTCTCACAGCCCTTACTTCTGTCAAGACGTGCTTTAAGTGGTCCGTTTCCGCCCAGGGAGCTTTTGATCTCCTCAAGAATCGTTTTACATCCGCTCCTATCCTTGTTACACCTGACGTCTCTAGACAGTTCGTTGTCGAGGTTGACGCGTCAGAGGTGGGAGTGGGAGCCATCCTTTCTCAGCGCTCCCTCTCTGACGACAAGGTCCACCCATGCGCGTATTTTTCTCATCGCCTGTCGCCGTCGGAACGTAACTATGATGTGGGTAACCGCGAACTGCTCGCCATCCGGTTAGCCCTAGGCGAATGGCGACAGTGGTTGGAGGGGGCGACCGTTCCTTTTGTCGTTTGGACTGACCATAGGAACCTTGAGTACATCCGTTCTGCCAAACGACTTAATGCGCGTCAGGCGCGTTGGGCGCTGTTTTTCGCTCGTTTCGAGTTCGTGATTTCTTATCGTCCGGGCTCTAAGAACACCAAGCCTGATGCTTTGTCTCGTCTCTTCAGTTCTTCAGTAGCCTCCACTGACCCCGAGGGGATTCTCCCTGAGGGGCGTGTTGTCGGGTTGACTGTCTGGGGAATTGAGAGGCAGGTAAAGCAAGCACTCACTCAAACTCCGTCGCCGCGCGCTTGTCCTAGGAACCTTCTTTTCGTTCCCGTTCCTACTCGTCTGGCCGTTCTTCAGTGGGCTCACTCTGCCAAGTTAGCCGGCCACCCTGGCGTTCGGGGTACGCTTGCTTCCATTCGCCAGCGTTTCTGGTGGCCCACCAGGGAGCATGACACGCGTCGTTTCGTGGCTGCTTGTTCGGTCTGCGCGCAGACTAAGTCCGGTAACTCTCCTCCTGCCGGCCGTCTCAGGCCGCTTCCTATTCCCTCTCGACCGTGGTCTCACATCGCCTTAGATTTTGTCACCGGACTGCCTTCGTCAGCGGGGAAGACTGTTATTCTTACGGTTGTCGATAGGTTCTCTAAGGCGGCTCATTTCATTCCCCTTGCTAAGCTTCCTTCTGCTAAAGAGACGGCACAAATCATCATCGAGAATGTTTTCAGAATTCATGGCCTTCCGTCAGACGTCGTTTCGGACAGAGGTCCGCAATTCACGTCTCAATTTTGGAGGGAGTTTTGCCGTTTGATTGGGGCTTCCGTCAGTCTCTCTTCCGGCTTTCACCCCCAGTCTAACGGTCAAGCAGAACGGGCCAATCAGACTATTGGTCGCATCTTACGCAGTCTTTCTTTTCGCAACCCTGCGTCTTGGTCAGAACAGCTCCCCTGGGCAGAATACGCCCACAACTCGCTTCCTTCGTCTGCGACAGGGCTATCTCCTTTTCAGAGTAGCCTCGGGTACCAGCCTCCGCTGTTCTCATCTCAGTTCGCCGAGTCCAGCGTCCCCTCCGCTCAGGCTTTTGTCCAACGTTGCGAGCGCACCTGGAAGAGGGTCAGGTCTGCACTTTGCCGTTATAGGGCGCAGACTGTGAGAGCGGCTAATAAGCGTAGAACTAAGAGTCCTAGATATTGTCGCGGTCAGAGAGTTTGGCTCTCCACTCAGAACCTTCCCCTTAAGACCGCTTCTCGCAAGTTGACCCCGCGGTTCATTGGTCCGTTCCGTATTTCTCAAATCATTAACCCTGTCGCAGTGCGACTTCTTCTGCCGCGATATCTTCGTCGCGTCCACCCGGTCTTCCATGTCTCCTGTGTCAAGCCCGTTCTTCGCGCCCCCGCTCGTCTTCCCCCCCCCCCCCCCATCCTTGTCGAGGGCGCACCCATCTACAGGGTCCGTAGGATTTTGGACATGCGTCCTCGGGGCCGTGGTCATCAGTACCTAGTAGATTGGGAGGGGTACGGTCCTGAGGAGAGGAGTTGGGTTCCCTCTCGGGACGTGCTGGACCGTGCGCTGATCGATGATTTCCTCCGGTGCCGCCAGGCTTCCTCCTCGAGTGCGCCAGGAGGCGCTCGGTGAGTGGGGGGGTACTGTCATGTTGTCTTGTCTCTGTCCTTTCCCTTCACCCTGTCTCCCTCTGCTGGTCGTTGTTATGTTACCTTTTCTCCCCCTCTTTTCCCCAGCTGTGCCTTGTCTCCTCCTAATTACCCATTCACCCCGTTCCCCACCTGTTCCCTTTTTCCCTCTGATTAGGTCCCTATATCTCTCTCTGTTTCTGCTCCTGTCCTTGTCGGATTCTTGTTTGTTTGTTTATGTGTCTCATGCCTGAACCAGACTATCATCGTGTGTGCTGCAACCTTGTCCTGTCCTGTCGGAATCTACCTGTCCATCTGAGCCCACGTATGTTCGTCATTAAAGTACTCTGTTTGTTAATTCGCTTTTGGGTCCTCATTCACGCACCATAACAAAAACAGTATAAAACAAGATGATAAACAGAGGATCCATCTAAAACAGTATAAAACAAGATGATAAACAGAGGATCCATCTAAAACAGTATAAAACAAGATGATAAACAGAGGATCCATCTAAAACAGTATAAAACAAGATGATAAACAGAGGATCCATCTAAAACAGAATAAAACAAGATGATAAACAGAGGATCCTTCTAAAACAGTATAAAACAAGATGATAAACAGAGGATCCATCTAAAACAGTATAAAACAAGATGATAAACAGAGGATCCATCTAAAACAGTATAAAACAAGATGATAAACAGAGGATCCATCTAAAACAGTATAAAACAAGATGATAAACAGAGGATCCATCTAAAACAGTATAAAACAAGATGATAAACAGAGGATCCATCTAAAACAGTATAAAACAAGATGATAAACAGAGGATCCATCTAAAACAGTATAAAACAAGATGATAAACAGAGGATCCATCTTAAACAGTATAAAACAAGATGATAAACAGAGGATCCATCTAAAACAAGATGATAAACAGAGGATCCATCTAAAACAGTATAAAACAAGATGATAAACAGAGGATCCATCTAAAACAGTATAAAACAAGATGATAAACAGAGGATCCATCTAAAACAGTATAAAACAAGATCATAAACAGAGGATCCATCTAAAACAGTATAAAACAAGATAATAAACAGAGGATCCATCTAAAACAGTATAAAACAAGATGATAAACAGAGGATCCATCTAAAACAGTATAAAACAAGATGATAAACAGAGGAACCATCTAAAACAGTATAAAACAAGATGATAAACAGAGGATCCATCTAAAACAGTATAAAACAAGATGATAAACAGAGGATCCATCTAAAACAGTATAAAACAAGATGATAAACAGAGGATCCATCTAAAACAAGATGATAAACAGAGGATCCATCTAAAACAGTATAAAACAAGATGATAAACAGAGGATCCATCTAAAACAGTATTAAACAAGATGATAAACAGAGGATCCATCTAAAACAGTATAAAACAAGATGATAAACAGAGGATCCATCTAAAACAGTATAAAACAAGATGATAAACAGAGGATCCATCTAAAACAGTATAAAACAAGATGATAAACAGAGGATCCATCTAAAACAGTATAAAACAAGATGATAAACAGAGGATCCATCTAAAACAGTATAAAACAAGATGATAAACAGAGGATCCATCTAAAACAGTATAAAACAAGATGATAAACAGAGGATCCATCTAAAACAGTATAAAACAAGATGATAAACAGAGGATCCATCTAAAACAGTATAAAACAAGTGCAGTATGTTCTGAGAATGTTACTTTAACGTCAACTCATAACGTCACACTATAACTTCATGGGAGTCTTGTGGAAAGACTGCATGTTGTTTTGGGGGGGTTGAGTGACGTCTTCATCAACATTTGCAGAATATTCCTGTAATATTTTCACCTCTTGTCAGACGCCAACAGTCTAGTCGGCTGCAGACATTCATAAGGAGTTCTAGTAGTTTATTTGCCATTTGCAGGTATTAAAAGTAATACATACATTGTAATTCCTTGTTGGAGCTCTCTCACATATAGGACAGTACATACCAGAGGAGGCTGGTGAGGGGAGGACGGCTCATAATAATGTCTGGAACAGAGTGAATGAAATGGAACACATGGAAACCACGTGTTTGATACCATTCCACTTATTCCCCTCCAGCCATTACAAGCCTGTCCTCCCCAATTAAGGTCCCACCAACCTCCTGTGGTACAAACACAAACAGTAAAATAGATCATAAAAATGCAAAGTGGTAAAAGATCAGAAATGGAACCAAAAGGTTCAGTCATGTTCTAATAGTCTGATGGAAACAGTTTAGGTTGATGATTTAACAGGCAGATAGAACTGGGATAGAAGCTGTTCTAGAACCTGTGGTCCAGAAACTGATTTAACAGGCAGATAGAACTGGGATAGAAGCTGTTCTAGAACCTGAGATCCAGAAACTGATTTAACAGGCAGATAGAACTGGGATAGAAGCTGTTCTAGAACCTGTGGTCCAGAAACTGATTTAACAGACAGATAGAACTGGGATAGAAGCTGTTCTAGAACCTGTGGTCCAGAAACTGATTTAACAGGCAGATAGAACTGGGATAGAAGCTGTTCTAGAACCTGTGGTCCAGAAACTGATTTAACAGGCAGATAGAACTGGGATAGAAGCTGTTCTAGAACCTGTGATCCAGAAACTGATTTAACAGGCAGATAGAATTGGGATAGAAGCTGTTCTAGAACCTGTGGTCCAGAAACTGATTTAACAGGCAGATAGAACTGGGATAGAAGCTGTTCTAGAACCTGTCGTCCAGAAACTGATTTAACAGGCAGATAGAACTGGGATAGAAGCTGTTCTAGAACCTGTGGTCCAAAAACTGATTTAACAGGCAGATAGAACTGGGATAGAAGCTGTTCTAGAACCTGTGGTCCAGAAACTGATTTAACAGGCAGATAGAACGGGGATAGAAGCTGTTCTAGAACCTGTGATCCAGAAACTGATTTAACAGGCAGATAGAACTGGGATAGAAGCTGTTCTAGAATCTGTGATCCAGAAACTGATTTAACAGGCAGATAGAACTGGGATAGAAGCTGTTCTAGAACCTGTGATCCAGAAACTCATTTAACAGGCAGATAGAATTGGGATAGAAGCTGTTCTAGAACCTGTGGTCCAGAAACTGTTTCAACAGGCAGATAGAACTGGGATAGAAGCTGTTCTAGAACCTGTCGTCCAGAAACTGATTTAACAGGCAGATAGAACTGGGATAGAAGCTGTTCTAGAACCTGTGGTCCAGAAACTGATTTAACAGGCAGATAGAACTGGGATAGAAGCTGTTCTAGAACCTGTGGTCCAGAAACTGATTTAACAGGCAGATAGAACTGGGATAGAAGCTGTGATACAGAAACTGCCTAGCAACCACTGGTGTGTGTCCAGTGTGTGTCCAGTGTATGTGTGTGTGTCCAGCATGTGGGTGTGTGTCCAGTCTGTGTGTGTCCAGGGTTTGTGTGTCCAGTGTGTGTGTATCCAATGTGTTTGTGTCCAGTGTGTGTGTGTGTGTGTGTGTATATGTCCAGTGTGTGTGTCCGTCCAATGTGTGTGTGTGTCCAGGGTTTGTGTGTCCAATATGTGTGTGTCCAATGTGTGTGTGTGCTTGTCCAATGTGTGTGTCTGTGTGTATTTGTCCAGTGTTTGTGTGTGTTTCTGTGTCCAGCGTGTCTGTGTGTGTGTGTGTTTGTGTGTGTGTGTGTGTGTGTGTGTGTGTGTGTTGTGTGTGTGTCCAATGTGTGTGTCCAGTGTGTGTGTGTGTTCAATTTGTGTGTGTGTCCAGTGTGTGTGTGTGTCCAGTGTGTGTGTGTGTGTGTGTGTCCAAAATGTGTGTCTGTGTGTGGCTGTGTGTATGTGAGTGTCCAGTGTGTGTGTGTATGTGTCCAATATGTGTGTGTGTCCAACGTGTTTTCCAGTGTGTGTGTGTCCAGTGTGTGTGTGTGTGTGTCCAGTGTGTGTGTGTCCAGTGTCCATTGTGTGAATCTTTTTGTGGCTGTGTGTATGTGAGTGTGTCCAATATATGTGTGTGTCCAATGTGTGTGTCCAGTGTGTGTGTGTACATGTCCAGATGTCCAGTGTGTGTGTGTGTGTGTGTGTGTGTGTGTATGTGTGTGTGTGTGTGTGTGTGCGTGTCTGTATGTGTGCCCAATGAGTGTGTGTGTGTGTGTGTGTGTGTGTGTGTTCAATGTGTGTGTGTGTGTATATGTCCAATGTGTGTGTGTATCACTGACACAGAGAAACTGAGGCACCATCATACCAAAGATAAAACCCTGGATAGAGGGGCTCAGTGAATGTGGAGGTGAATGTGTACAGGTGGGTCAGTGTGTCAGAGGAGGCTCTATAGAAGGACAGAGTGCCGGCTGGCCAGTCCAGATACACTCCTACTCTGTGGGAGCTGGAGGAGGGGACGTCTATGGTAGTGGGATTACTATTGTGCCAGGCAGCGTAACTGTGGTCTGAGCAGTGCAGACTCCAGGACTTGTCATTGTATCCAAGCCCACAGCCACCCCATCCTCTCCTGTTGATTCCTTTATATGTCATTCCTATACCAACCCCTCTCCCACTCCACTCTACCTCCCAGTAACAGCGCCCAGTCAGACCCTCTCTACACAGCACCTGTCTATAGTCCTCAAATCTCTCTGGGTGATCAGGATACGGCTGCTTCTCTCTCCTACAAATCACCTTTCCGTTCTCCTCAGACAGAGAGAGGAGACTGTTTACTGTGTTTGGGTCCAGTGTGAGATAACAGACATCTGATGGATGAAACCAGACACAATATTAGAAATCATCATCATTCACATTAGAATGTTAACTCACTTTTCACTAATTCATTTAATGTAGATGTTTCTAGGTATCAAAAGGAGAAGTTAAGGTAACTTGAGACTTGTTGAATGATCATATGTTATACTGTATGGTAATATAAAACACACTTATTCCCATTAATTACACACACACACACACACACACACACACACACACACACACACACACACACACACACACACACACACACACACACACACACACACACTGTCAAAGCAACTCTTTGTAAACTTTGGTGTCCATGATCTCTGCCTCTGTAGAACTACAGCTGATAGTTAATATGACCAAGTAAGTAATGATGGTGGTCTTTGACTTTGACTTAACTTGAATTAAGACTTATTCTTAGTAACATTCAGTCAACACTCACATTTTCTAGGCCCAGGTTTCATTGTGTACCCTCCACCATGTTCCACACTGTAGTGGAAAGCAGAAGAACAGACATTGAGTGACACACACACACAAACACACACACACACACACAGAGCTCACACACAGCATATCATTCGTAAATGTGGTGACAAGAATGTTTGTCTTAACATACCTGATAAGTCAAACATGTCTGATATGAACATTGACATAAACCCTCTACATACTTGAGTTTCTCCAGTCTGCAGTGTGGATCCTCCAGTCCAGCAGAGAGCAGTCTGACTCCTGAGTCTCCTGGGTGATTGTAGCTCAGGTCCAGCTCTCTCAGGTGTGAGGGGTTTGACCTCAGAGCTGAGACCAGAGAAGCACAGCCTTCCTCTGTGACTAGACAGCCTGACAGCCTGCAAAGAGTCAAATCATATTAAAATCACACTGCTATTCTTTGGTGGTGAAAATAGGGACAGTATATATTTATTTTTATATGAAGAATATTTTTTCAACATATTCAGATACATCAGTGTCTTGAAACAGCCATATCTATTCATAATTTAATGAATAGAGAGAGACATGTTTAGTACAAATATTATAGTAGACTGACCAGACCAGATAAAAAGCAGTTTCAGTCAGAAGACAGACAGTGAGGTATCAGATTTATATTGTATTGAGTATACAGTCCACACCATATCTATTTAGACAGTGAGGAATCAGATTTATATTGTATTGAGTATACAGTCCACACCATATCTATTTAGACAGTGAGGTATCAGATTTAGATTGTATTGAGTATACAGTCCACACCATATCTATTTAGACAGTGAGGTATCAGATTTAGATTGTATTGAGTATACAGTCCACACCATATCTATTTAGACAGTGAGGTATCAGATTTAGATTGTATTGAGTATACAGTCCACACCATATCTATTTAGACAGTTAGGTATCAGATTTATATTGTATTGAGTATACAGTCCACACCATATCTATTTAGACAGTGAGGTATCAGATTTAGATTGTATTGAGTATACAGTCCACACCATATCTATTTAGACAGTGAGGAATCAGATTTAGATTGTATTGAGTATACAGTCCACACCATATCTATTTAGACAGTGAGGTATCAGATTTAGATTGTATTGAGTATACAGTCCACACCATATCTATAATGAGGATATTTTAATACATATCTGTTCCATATGACATGCTAACCTCTCACCATTACCAATAACAGAGGCTACAACAAAACATGCTAACCTCTCACCATTACCAATAACAGAGGCTACAACAAAACATGCTAACCTCTCACCATAACCAATAACAGAGGCTACAACAAAACATGCTAACCTCTCACCATTACCAATAACAGAGGCTACAACAAAACATGCTAACCTCTCACCATTACCAGTAACAGAGGCTACAACAAAACATACTAACCTCTCACCATTACCAATAACAGAGGCTACAACAAAACATGCTAACCTCTCACCATTACCAATAACAGAGGCTACAACAAAACATGCTAACCTCTCACCATTACCAATAACAGAGACTACAACAAAACATGCTAACCTCTCACCATTACCAATAACAGAGGCTACAACAAACCATGCTAACCTCTCACCATTACCAATAACAGAGGCTACAACAAAACATGCTAACCTCTCACCATTACCAATAACAGAGGCTACAACAAAACATGCTAACCTCTCACCATTACCAATAACAGAGGCTACAACAAAACATGCTAACCTCTCACCATTACCAATAACAGAGACTACAACAAAACATACTAACCTCTCACCATTACCAATAACAGAGGCTACAACAAAACATGCTAACCTCTCACCATTACCAATAACAGAGACTACAACAAAACATGCTAACCTCTCACCATTACCAATAACAGAGGATACAACGAAACATGCTAACCTCTCACCATTACCAATAACAGAGGGGGTCTGATCTTTGTGCCTCTGTAACTTACTCATTCATCATTATCATCGATTCATTCCTGATTATTCATCATCATAGTAGCATCCACATGAATGTAGAAGTGTTCAGAAACATATTCTATTTCTATCTGCAGTCATGGAAAATAGGACCAAATACTAAACTTATGACTACTTTAATACAATATAAGTGAATTTGTCCAAATAACTAATAATTCTTCAAATGTGAGAACTAGATACATAAAGTGCTTTCATTTCTAAACGATAAAACAGATCTTTATGAAAATACCCTCAAATAAAAGGTGACATTCTGGTACTGTCTCCTAATATGAAACATTCTATCTCAAATCCAAAATGCTGGAGCAGAGCACCACATTTAAAACTGTGATCTTCACTGTCCAAACACATATGGTGTGGACTATGTGTCTGGTAAACACACGTGGATCTGGTGAACAGTTATCACTTGTTGACCAACTACAGGAATACTGACCTCAGAGTCTCCAGTTTACAGTGGGGATTCCCCAGTCCAGCAGAGAGCAGCTTCACTCCTGAATCCTTCAGGTCATTGTTACTCAGATCCAACTTTCTCAGGTGTGAGGGGTTTGACCTCAGAGCTGAGACCAGAGAAGCACAGCCTTCCTCTGTGACTAGACAGCCTGACAGCCTGCAAAGAGTCAAATCATATTAAAATCACACTGATATTCTTTGGTGGTGAAAATAGTGGCAGTAAATTTTTTCAACACATTCAGATATATCAGTGTCCTGAAACCTGCCATACATGCATTCATTAATGCATAGCTATCAATATTAGAAATGACAAAACATCAAATTATTGCTTGTAGATAGAAACATTTATTGTACAACTATTTGAATAGCCTGACCAGACCAGTTTAAAAAGCAGTATCAGTCAAAAGACAGACAGTGAGGTATCAGATTTAGATTGTACTGAGTAAACACTGTTAACTCAAAATGACACAACTTGTTCCAGTTGAACAACGTTTACTCCACCGTATTTCCACAATACATGATACCTCCTTTGGTCGTCTTTCCTTCCAGTTCTCTGCTGCCCATGACTGGAACAAATTGCAAAAATCTTTGAAGCTGGAGACTCATATCTCCCACACTAGCTTTAAGCACCAGCTGTCAGAGCAGCTTACAGATCACTGCACCTGTACATAGCCCATCTGTAAACAGCCCATCTATCTACCTACCTCATCCCCATACTGTTATTTATTTATTTATTTTGCTCCTTTGCACTCTTTGCACCCCAGTATCTCTACCTGCACATTCATCTTCTGCCGATCTACCGTTCCAGTGTTTAATTGCTATATTGTAATTACTTCGCCACCATGGCCTATTTATTTCCTTATCTTACCTCATTTGCACTCACTGTCTATAGACTTTTTGTTTTCTTTTGTTCTACTGTGTTATTGACTGTATGTTTTGTTTATTCCATGTGTAACTCTGTGTTGTTGTATGTGTCGAATTGCTACGCTTTATCTAGGCCAGGTCGCAGTTGCAAATGAGAACTTGTTCTCAACTAGTCTACCTGGTTAAATACCTGGTTAAATACCTGGTTAAATAAAGGTCTACCTGGTTATTTCACCTACCTGGTGAAATAAAATACAATGCAAATGGTTGCCATGACACTCAGGCCAGGTCCATCAACACTGACACTCCCAGTTGTACTAATAATAACAGAGTGATATCACCGTAGTAACAGAAATATAGGGATACTTAAAACACAAACTTAACAATTTCCCACTTTTCTTTAAAGACAAATAAAACAACAAAATAATGAAATGTCCCAAGTATGATTTAAGTTCCTCATTACAAATGGGTTGTGTGACTCAGTTTATATTTGTATTAGTCAAGCTGCCACTTTCCATTACTGAGAGTCTTTAGGAGCACAAGACCTGATGCTCCCTTTGTAGTCAGACAGTCACCAAGCTGCTCCTTTGTGTTGGACCAGGAAAGCAGCTTTGAGGTGTGGAATCACAGTTGTAGCGAAGGTCTGTGAGCCACCCCAGATGAAGTCATCAACATGACAGGAAAGTCCTCCAAATCACTGTCAGCAGCAATCTGAGTGACTCTGAGGCGCATGTCGGTGAGTCTTTTGGGAGTCGTTTAGCAGCCAGCTCCTCTAAACCTCTAGCCACTAGATTAGTCTTTTGGGAGTTGTTTAGCAGCCAGCTCCTCAAAACCTCTAGCCACTAGATGAGTCGTTTGGGAGTTGTTTAGCAGCCAGGTCCTCTAAACCTCTAGCCACTAGATGAGTCGTTTGGGAGTTGTTTAGCATCCAGCTCCTCTAAACCTCTAGCCACTAGATGAGTCGTTTGGGAGTTGTTTAGCAGCCAGCTCCTCTAAACCTCTAGCCACTAGATGAGTCGTTTGGGAGTTGTTTAGCAGCCAGCTCCTCTAAACCTCTAGCCACTAGATGAGTCATTTGGGAGTTGTTTAGCAGCCAGCTCCTCTAAACCTCTAGCCACTATAGTCTTTTGGCACTATTTCAGTTCTTTAAGGGACACACCCAACTTGTTGAGACACATTTTTGGCCAATGTCTTTCACTTCCTCAAACATTCAATTTTTTCTCTAATTACAGAGCTCATCTAGTTTAGAGTCAAATTAAACATCATTTGTTTCAAGTACATCATCATTTTGAATGTCATTCTGTGTTCTGTGATTTTTCATTGGTTGAAATCTGATAAGTGACAGGTCAGCTGACCCTGTTGTACAAGAAAGTGTAGCTGGTTCAGAGTACTGCAAGTTGGACCAGTTCTGGTGTTTTCCTTTGGCTTTTCCTGCTCGTCCAATGACGGTTGCTGTGTTTGGAATACCACTTTCTCTGTCCATGTATTTAACAGTTTGTCCAGTTTTCAGATTGGAACAACCATGCTGTCTTAATAACACATGTGTCTGTTGTTGAATGTTTTCCTCATTTGAACCCTCAACAGTATTACCAGTGGCATGGCTGAAGGTCTCTCTTCCACTTCCAGTGTCAGTTTCTGGTAGTCTTGTGTCTGTTAACTCTCTGGGATAGGCGGGACGCAAATGTCTCACCTGGTCAAAGGCTTTTCGGCGAAAACATATCTGATGATAGCACAACAGTAAACAAAGAGACAATAGCATATTTCTACCCTGCAGGCAACACACAAAACGCAGAAATAAAATATAAATCATCCCTTACATTTGACAAGCTTCTTTTGTTGGCACTCCAATATGTCCCATAAACATCACAAATGGTCCTTTTGTTTGATTAATTCCGTCGATATATATCCAAAATGTCTATTTATTTGGCGCGTTTGATCCAGAAAAAAACAGCTTCCAATTTGCGGAATGTCACTACAAAATATCTCAAAAGTTACCTGTAAACTTTGCCAAAACATTTCAAACTACTTTTTTAATACAACTTTAGGTATTTTTAAACGTTAATAACCAATCAAATTGAAGACGGATCTATCTATTTTCAATACAGGAGGATCACAAACTAAAGCTACTTTTCAAGTCTTGCGCAACTATTAACAGTACACATAACGTTACCCTGTTCCAAGATGGCCGTACTTCTTCATTGCACAAAGGGTTAACCTAAACCAAATTCCAAAGTCTGGTGACATCCAGTGGAAGCGGTAGGAACTGCAAACAAGTTGCCTAAGAAATACCGTTTCCCATTGAGAAATCATTGAACAGACAGTGACCTTAAAAAAAAAAAGAAAGAAATCTGAATGGTTAGTCCTCGGTGTTTTGCCTGCTACATAAGTTCTGTTATACTCACAGACATGATTCAAACAGTTTTAGAAACTTCAGAGTGTTTTCTATCCACATCTACTAATAATATGCATATCTTATATTCTTTGCATGAGTAGCAGGAAATTGAAATAGGGCACGCTATTTATCCAAAAGTGAAAATGTTTCCCCCTATCCCAAGAGGTTATTAATAATGTGTCCTTTTTGTCAATTTCAGTAGGAGGCTGATTCTCAGCAACAGACCCTCCATCTTGTTGATAATTTACTTTCCACAATCTTGAGTGATGCACCTTAAAAATGGTGCCTCCGTGTCTCACAAATATCACCACACCATCTCGGCCAATGACTACCTTTCCACACTTGACAGTCAACTCGTTTGTAGTACACTTTGTAGTACACTTTGTTTCCAGTCTCGTACTTCTCATCTTCACTGATCACTTGGCTACATAGCTGATGCATGCTGGACTGTCCATTAATCACGGTACTCCATTCTGCTTGTTTATGTTTTATCTGTCGGCCCCAGCCGCACTCAGGCTCTGTGTGTAGTTAATCCGACCCTCCCTGCCTAGTCAACGCCATTTTACCTGCTGTTGTTGTGCTAGCTGATTAGCTGCTGTTGTCTCACCTACTGTGTTAGCTACTGTTTTAGCTAGGTCTCCCAATTCAACACCTGTGATTACTGTATGCCTCGCTGTATGTCTCTCTCAAATGTCAATATGCCTTGTATACTGTTGTTCAGGTTAGTTATGATTGTTTTAGTTTACAATGGAGCCCCTAGTTCCACTCTTCATACCCCTGATACCTCCTTTGTCCCACCTCCCACACATGTGGTGACCTCACCCATTACAACCAGCATGTCCAGAGATACAACCTCTCTCATTATCACCCAGTGCCTGGGCTTACCTCCGCTGTACCCGCACCCCACCGTACCCCTGTCTGCGCATTATGCCCTGGATATATTCTACCATGCCCAGAAATCTGCTCCTTTTATTCTCTGTTCCCAACGCTCTAGGCAACCAGTTTTGATAGCCTTCAGCCGCACCCTCATACTACTCCTCCTCTGTTCCGCGGGTGATGTGGAGGTAAACCCAGGCCCTGCATGTCCCCAGACACCCTCATTTGTTGACTTCTGTGATCGAAAAAGCCTTGGTTTCATGCATGTCAACATCAGAAGCCTCCTCCCTAAGTTTGTTTTACTCACTGCTTTAGCACACTCTGCCAACCCTGATGTCCTTGCCGTGTCTGAATCCTGGCTCAGGAAGGCCACCAAAAATTCTGAGATTTCCATACCCAACTATAACATTTTCCGTCAAGATAGAACTGCCAAAGGGGGAGGAGTTGCAGTCTACTGCAGAGATAGCCTGCAAAGTAATGTCATACTTTCCAGGTCCATACCCAAACAGTTCGAACTACTAATTTTGAAAATGACTCTCTCCAGAAATAAGTCTCTCATTGTTGCCGCCTGCTACCGACCCCCCTCAGCTCCCAGCTGTGCCCTGGACACCATTTGTGAATTGATCGCCCTCCATCTAGCTTCAGAGTTTGTTCTGTTAGGTGACCTAAACTGGGATATGCTTAACACCCCGGCAGTCCTACAATCTAAGCTAGATGCCCTCAATCTCACACAAATCATCAAGGAACCCACCAGGTACAACCCTAAATCTGTAAACAAGGGCACCCTCATAGACGTCATCCTGACCAACTGGCCCTCCAAATACACCCCCGCTGTCTTCAACCAGGATCTCAGCGATCACTGCCTCATTGCCTGTATCCGCTATGGAGCCGCAGTCAAACGACCACCCCTCATCACTGTCAAACGCTCCCTAAAACACTTCTGTGAGCAGGCCTTTCTAATCGACCTGGCCCGGGTATCCTGGAAGGACATTGACCTCATCCCGTCAGTTGAGGATGCCTGGTCATTCTTTAAAAGTAACTTCCTCACCATTTTAGATAAGCATGCTCCGTTCAAAAAATGCAGAACTAAGAACAGATATAGCCCTTGGTTCACTCCAGAACTGGCTGCCCTCGAGCAGCACAAAAACATCCTGTGGCGGACTGCAATAGCATCGAATAGTCCCCGGGATATGCAACTGTTCAGGGAAGTCAGGAACCAATACACACGGTCAGTCAGGAAAGCTAAGGCCAGCTTCTTCAGGCAGAAATTTGCATCCTGTAGCTCCAACTCCAAAAAGTTCTGGGACACTGTGAAGTCCATGGAGAACAAGAGCACCTCCTCCCAGCTGCCCACTGCACTGAGGCTAGGTAACACGGTCACCACTGATAAATCCATGATTATCGAAAACTTCAACAAGCATTTCTCAACGGATGGCCATGCCTTCCACCTGGCTACTCCAACCTCGGCCAGCAGCTCCGCCCCCCCCCGCAGCTACTCGCCCAAGCCTCTCCAGGTTCTCCTTTACCCAAATCCAGATAGCAGATGTTCTGAAAGAGCTGCAAAACCTGGACCCGTACAAATCAGCTGGGCTTGACAATCTGGACCCGCTATTTCTGAAACTATCTGCCGCCATTGTCGCAACCCCTATTACCAGCCTGTTCAACCTCTCTTTCGTATCGTCTGAGATCCCCAAGGATTGGAAAGCTGCCACAGTCATCCCCCTCTTCAAAGGGGGAGACACCCTGGACCCAAACTGTTACAGACCTATATCTATCCTACCCTGCCTTTCTAAGGTCTTCGAAAGCCAAGTCAACAAACAGGTCACTGACCATCTCGAATCCCACCGTACCTTCTCTGCTGTGCAATCTGGTTTCCGAGCCGGTCACGGGTGCACCTCAGCCACGCTCAAGGTACTAAACGATATCATAACCGCCATCGATAAAAGACAGTACTGTGCAGCCGTCTTCATCGACCTTGCCAAGGCTTTCAAATCAAATCAAATCAAATCAAATTTTATTTGTCACATACACATGGTTAGCAGATGTTAATGCGAGTGTAGCGAAATGCTTGTGCTTCTAGTTCCGACAATGCAGTAATAACAAGTAATCTAACTAACAATTCCAAAACTACTGTCTTGTACACAGTGTAAGGGGATAAAGAATATGTACATAAGGATATATGAATGAGTGATGGTACAGAGCAGCATAGGCAAGATACAGTATGTTGTATGGCCATGTTCTGTTATAATCTCCACCCGGCACAGCCAGAAGAGGACTGGCCATCCCACATATGCTCTCTCTAATTCTCTCTTTCTTTCTCTCTCTCTCGGAGGACCTGAGCCCTAGGACCATGCCCCAGGAATACCTGACATGATGACTCCTTGCTGTCCCCAGTCCACCTGACTGTGCTGCTGCTCCAGTTTCAACTATTCTGCCTTATTATTATTCGACCATGCTGGTCATTTATGAACATTTGAACATCTTGACCATGTTTTGTTATAATCTCCACCCGGCACAGCCAGAAGAGGACTGGCCACCCCACATAGCCTGGTTCCTCTCTAGGTTTCTTCCTAGGTTTTGGCCTTTCTAGGGAGTTTTTCCTAGCCACCGTGCTTCTTCACCTGCATTGCTTGCTGTTTGGGGTTTTAGGCTGGGTTTCTGTACAGCACTTTGAGATATCAGCTGATGTACAAAGGGCTATATAAAATAAATTTGATTGAAATTTGATTGAGTAGATGGTATCGAGTAAAGTATGTACAAATGAGATGAGTATGTAAACAAAGTGGCATAGTATAAAGTGGCTAGTGATACATGTATTACATAAGGATACCGTCGATGATATAGAGTACAGTATATACGTATGCATATGAGATGAATAATGTAGGGTAAGTAACATTTATATAAGGTAGCATTGTTTAAAGTGGCTAGTGATATATTTACATAATTTCCCATCAATTCCCATTATTAAAGTGGCTGGAGTTGAGTCAGTGTCAGTGTGTTGGCAGCAGCCACTCGGTGTTAGTGGTGGCTGTTTAACAGTCTGATGGCCTTGAGATAGAAGCTGTTTTTCAGTCTCTCGGTCCCAGCTTTGATGCACCTGTACTGACCTCGCCTTCTGGATGATAGCGGGGTGAACAGGCAGTGGCTCGGGTGGTTGATGTCCTTGATGATCTTTATGGCCTTCCTGTGACATCGGGTGGTGTAGGTGTCCTGGAGGGCAGGTAGTTTGCCCCCGGTGATGCGTTGTGCAGACCTCACTACCCTCTGGAGAGCCTTACGGATGAGGGCGGTGCAGTTGCCATACCAGGCGGTGATACAGCCCGCCAGGATGCTCTCGATTGTGCATCTGTAGAAGTTTGTGAGTGCTTTTGGTGACAAGCCGAATTTCTTCAGCCTCCTGAGGTTGAAGAGGCGCTGCTGCGCCTTCTTCACAATGCTGTCTGTGTGAGTGGACCAATTCAGTTTGTCTGTGATGTGTATGCCGAGGAACTTAAAACTTGCTACCCTCTCCACTACTGTTCCATCGATGTGGATAGGGGGGTGTTCCCTCTGCTGTTTCCTGAAGTCCACAATCATCTCCTTAGTTTTGTTGACGTTGAGTGTGAGGTTATTTTCCTGACACCACACTCCGAGGGCCCTCCCTCCTCCCTGTAGGCCGTCTGTTGTTACGTCCGCAAACTTGATGATTGAGTTGGAGGCGTGCGTGGCCACGCAGTCATGGGTGAACAGGGAGTACAGGAGAGGGCTCAGAACGCACCCTTGTGGGGCCCCAGTGTTGAGGATCAGCGGGGAGGAGATGTTGTTGCCTACCCTCACCACCTGGGGGCGGCCCGTCAGGAAGTCCAGTACCCAGTTGCACAGGGCGGGGTCGAGACCCAGGGTCTCGAGCTTGATGACGAGCTTGAAGGGTACTATGGTGTTGAATGCCGAGCTGTAGTCGATGAACAGCATTCTCACATAGGTATTCCTCTTGTCCAGATGGGTTAGGGCAGTGTGCAGTGTGGTTGAGATTGCATCGTCTGTGGACCTATTTGGGCGGTAAGCAAATTGGAGTGGGTCTAGGGTGTCAGGTAGGGTGGAGGTGATATGGTCCTTGACTAGTCTCTCAAAGCACTTCATGATGACGGATGTGAGTGCTACGGGGCGGTAGTCGGGATGCCGTCTGGGCCTGCAGCCTTGCGAGGGTTAACACGTTTAAATGTCTTACTCACCTCGGCTGCAGTGAAGGAGAGACCGCATGTTTCCGTTGCAGGCCGTGTCAGTGGCACTGTATTGTCCTCAAAGCGGGCAAAAAAGTTATTTAGTCTGCCTGGGAGCAAGACATCCTGGTCCGTGACTGGGCTGGATTTCTTCCTGTAGTCCGTGATTGACTGTAGACCCTGCCACATGCCTCTTGTGTCTGAGCCGTTGAATTGAGATTCTACTTTGTCTCTGTACTGGCGCTTAGCTTGTTTGATAGCCTTGCGGAGGGAATAGCTGCACTGTTTGTATTCGGTCATGTTACCAGACACCTTGCCCTGATTAAAAGCAGTGGTTCGCGCTTTCAGTTTCACACGAATGCTGCCATCAATCCACGGTTTCTGGTTAGGGAATGTTTTAATCGTTGCTATGGGAACGACATCTTCAACGCACGTTCTAATGAACTCGCACACCGAATCAGCGTATTCGTCAATGTTGTTATCTGACGCAATACGAAACATCTCCCAGTCCACGTGATGGAAGCAGTCTTGGAGTGTGGAGTCAGCTTGGTCGGACCAGCGTTGGACAGACCTCAGCGTGGGAGCCTCTTGTTTTAGTTTCTGTCTGTAGGCAGGGATCAACAAAATGGAGTCGTGGTCAGCTTTTCCGAAAGGGGGGCGGGGCAGGGCCTTATATGCGTCGCGGAAGTTAGAGTAACAATGATCCAAGGTCTTTCCTCCCCTGGTTGCGCAATCGATATGCTGATAAAATTTGGGGAGTCTTGTTTTCAGATTAGCCTTGTTAAAATCCCCAGCTACAATGAATGCAGCCTCCGGATAAATCGTTTCCAGTTTGCAGAGAGTTAAATAAAGTTTGTTCAGAGCCATCGATGTGTCTGCTTGGGGGGGGATATATACGGCTGTGATTATAATCGAAGAGAATTCTCTTGGTAGATAATGCGGTCTACATTTGATTGTGAGGAATTCTAAATCAGGTGAACAGAAGGCTTTGAGTTCCTGTATGTTTCTTTCATCACACCATGTCACGTTGGCCATGAGGCATACGCCCCCGCCCCTCTTCTTACCAGAAAGATGTTTGTTTCTGTCAGCGCGATGTGTGGAGAAACCCGTTGGCTGCACCGCTTCGGATAGAGTCTCTCCAGTGAGCCATGTTTCAGTGAAGCAAAGGACGTTACAGTCTCTGATGTCCCTCTGGAATGCTACCCTTGCTCGGATTTCATCAACCTTGTTGTCAAGAGACTGGACATTGGCAAGAAGAATGCTAGGGAGTTGTGCGCGCTGTGCCCGTCTCCGGAGTCTGACCAGAAGACCGCCTCGTTTCCCTCTCTTTCGGAGTCGTTTTTTTGGGTCGCTGCATAGGATCCACTCCGTTGTCCTGTTTGTAAGGCAGAACACAGGGTCCGCGTCGCGAAAAACATATTCTTGGTCGTACTGATGGTGAGTTGACGCTGATCTTATATTCAGTAGTTCTTCTCGACTGTATGTAATGAAACCTAAGATGACCTGGGGTACTAATGTAAGAAATAACACGTAAAAAAACAAAAAACTGCATAGTTTCCTAGGAACGCGAAGCGAGGCGGCCATCTCTGTCGGCGCCGGAAGTGAAATAAGGGATCTGTCGACTCTGTCAATCACCATATTCTTATCGGCAGACTCAGTAGCCTCGGTTTTTCAGATGACTGCCTTGCCTGGTTCACCAACTACTTTGCAGACAGAATTCAGTGTGTCAAATCGGAGGGCATGCTGTCCGGTCCTCTGGCAGTCTCTATGGGGGTGCCACAGGCTTCAATTCTCGGGCCGACTCTTTTCTCTGTATATATCAATGATGTTGCTCTTGCTGCGGGCGATTCCCTGATCCACCTCTACGCAGACGACACCATTCTATATACTTCCGGCCCATCCTTGGACAGTGTGCTATCTAACCTCCAAACGAGCTTCAATGCCATACAACACTCCTTCCATGGCCTCCAACTGCTCTTAAACGCTAGTAAAACCAAATGCATGCTTTTCAACCGTTCGCTGCCTGCACCCGCACGCCTGACCAGCATCACCACCCTGGATGGTTCCGACCTTGAATATGTGGACATCTATAAGTACCTAGGTGTCTGGCTAGACTGTAAACTCTCCTTCCAGACTCATATCAAACATCTCTAATCGAAAATCAAATCTAGAGTCGGCTTTCTATTCTGCAACAAAGCCTCCTTCACTCACGCCGCCAAACTTACCCTAGTAAAACTGACTATCCTACCGATCCTCGACTTCGGCGATGTCATCTACAAAATTGCTTCCAACACTCTACTCAGCAAACTGGATGCAGTTTATCACAGTGCCATCCGTTTTGTCACTAAAGCACCTTATACCACCCACCACTGCGACCTGTATGCTCTAGTCGGCTGGCCCTCGCTACATATTCGTCGCCAGACCCACTGGCTCCAGGTCATCTACAAGTCCATGCTAGGTAAAGCTCCGCCTTATCTCAGTTCACTGGTCACGATGGCAACACCCACCCGTAGCACGCGCTCCAGCAGGTGTATCTCACTGATCATCCCTAAAGCCAACACCTCATTTGGCCGCCTTTCGTTCCAGTTCTCTGCTGCCTGTGACTGGAACGAATTGCAAAAATCGCTGAAGTTGGAGACTTTTATCTCCCTCACCAACTTCAAACATCTGCTATCTGAGCAGCTAACCGATCGCTGCAGCTGTACATAGTCTATCGGTAAATAGCCCACCCATTTTCACCTACCTCATCCCTATACTGTTTTTTATTTATTTACTTTTCTGCTCTTTTGCACACCAATATCTCTACCTGTACATGACCATCTGATCATTTATCACTCCAGTGTTAATCTGCAAAATTGTAATTATTCGCCTACCTCCTCATGCCTTTTGCACACAATGTACAGTGCCTTGCGAAAGTATTCGGCCCCCTTGAACTTTGCGACCTTTTGCCACATTTCAGGCTTCAAACATAAAGATATAAAACTGTATTTTTTTGGGAAGAATCAACAACAAGTGGGACACAATCATGAAGTGGAACGACATTTATTGGATATTTCAAACTTTTTTAACAAATCAAAAACTGAAAAATTGGGCGTGCAAAATTATTCAGCCCCTTTACTTTCAGTGCAGCAAACTCTCTCCAGAAGTTCAGTGAGGATCTCTGAATGATCCAATGTTGACCTAAATGACTAATGATGATAAATACAATCCACCTGTGTGTAATCAAGTCTCCGTATAAATGCACCTGCACTGTGATAGTCTCAAAGGTCCGTTAAAAGCGCAGAGAGCATCATGAAGAACAAGGAACACACCAGGCAGGTCCGAGATACTGTTGTGAAGAAGTTTAAAGCCGGATTTGGATACAAAAAGATTTCCCAAGCTTTAAACATCCCAAGGAGCACTGTGTAAGCGATAATATTGAAATGGGAGGAGTATCAGACCACTGCAAATCTACCAAGACCTGGCCGTCCCTCTAAACTTTCAGCTCATACAAGGAGAAGACTGATCAGAGATGCAGCCAAGAGGCCCATGATCACTCTGGATGAACTGCAGAGATCTACAGCTGAGGTGGGAGACTCTGTCCATAGGACAACAATCAGTTGTATATTGCACAAATCTGGCCTTTATGGAAGAGTGGCAAGAAGAAAGTAATTTCTTAAAGATATCCATAAAAAGTGTTGTTTAAAGTTTGCCACAAGCCACGTGGGTGACACACCAAACATGTGGAAGAAGGTGCTCTGGTCAGATGAAACCAAAATTGAACTGTTTGGCAACATTGCAAAACGTTATGTTTGGCGTAAAAGCAACACAGCTCATCACCTTGAACACTGTCAAACATGGTGGTGGCAGCATCATGGTTTGGGCCTGCTTTTCTTCAGCAGGGACAGGGAAGATGGTTAAAATTGATGGGAAGATGGATGGAGCCAAATACAGGACCATTCTGGAAGAAAACCTGATGGAGTCTGCAAAAGACCTGAGACTGGGACGGAGATTTGTCTTCCAACAAGACAATGATCCAAAACATAAAGCAAAATCTACAATGGAATGGTTCAAAAATAAACATATCCAGGTGTTAGAATGGCCAAGTCAAAGTCCAGACCCGAATCCAATTGAGAATCTGTGGAAAGAACTGAAAACTGCTGTTCACAAATGCTCTCCATCCAACCTCACTGAGCTCGAGCTGTTTTGCAAGGAGGAATGGGAAAAAATGTCAGTCTCTCGATGTGCAAAACTGATAGAGACATACCCCAAGCGACTTACAGCTGTAATCGCAGCAAAAGGTGGCGCTACAAAGTATTAACTTAAGGGGGCTGAATAATTTTGCACGCCCAATTTTTCAGTTTTTGATTTGTTAAAAAAGTTTGAAATATCCAATAAATGTCGTTCCACTTCATGATTGTGTCCCACTTGTTGTTGATTCTTCACAAAAAAATACAGTTTTGTATCTTTATGTTTGAAGCCTGAAATGTGGTAAAAGGTTGCAAAGTTCAAGGGGGCCGAATACTTTCGCAAGGCACTGTATATAGACTCCCTTTTTTTTCTACTGTGTTATTGACTTGTTAATTGTTTACTCCATATGTAACTCTGTGTTGTCTGTTCACACTGCAATGCTTTATCTTGGCCAGGTCGCAGTTGCAAATGAGAACTTGTTCTCAACTAGCCTCCCTGGTTAAATAAAGGTGAACTAAAATAAAATAAAAAATACAATGTGAATTTGTCCAAATAATTAAGAGAAATAAGTACAGAAAGAAAGTGTATATGTATAAATATCTTTAAATAAAAGGTGACATTCTGTACTGTCACCTAATATGAAACATTCTATCTCAAAACCAAAATGCTGGAGCAGAGCACCACATGTAAAACTGTAAGCTTCACTGTCCAAACACATATGGTGTGGACTATGTGTGCCTGGTAAACACATGTGGATCTGGTGAACAGTTATCACTTGTTGACCAACTACAGGAATACGGACCTCAGAGTCTCCAGTTTACAGTGGGGATTCCCCAGTCCAGCAGAGAGCAGCTTCACTCCTGAATCCTTCAGGTCATTGTTACTCAGGTCCAGCTCTCTCAGGTGTGAGGGGTTTGACTTCAGAGCTGAGACCAGAGAAGCACAGCCTTCCTCTGTGAGTCCACAGCCTGACAGCCTGACAAAGAGATCATCATGACTTCACAAACACACTGTTAATTTAACACCAGTAGTGTAGAAGGACAATGGCAGATGCATTTGGTTTATTCTCTCAAACAACATATAGATTCATCTTCCGTCTCCTAGAATTGTATGGTCATATTGTTATACTAATGTTAAAATCAATGTATTTATTCAATATGTTTTTTCAAAATAATATATTATACATATTATAACACATATTTTTCTCTAAACTGAATCTTTCTTCCTGATGATTAGTTCTTATATGTCATTTTATTTACTCACAGAGCAGCTCTGGAGGCTTTGACCACTGGCAGCAGCCTCAGAAGACCTTCCTCTGATCTGGAGTATTTCTTCAGGTCAAACACATCCAGCTCCTTTTCTGAAGTCAGCAACACAAAGACCAGAGCTGACCACTGTGCAGGTGACAGGTTGGGTTTTGAGAGACTTCCTGATCTCAGGAAGCTTTGGATTTCCTCCACTAGAGAATGGTCATTCAGTTCATTCAGACAGTGGAACAGATTGATGCACCTCTCTGGAGAGGGATTCTCCCCAATCTTCTCCTTGATGTACTTGACTGTTTCTTCATGGCTCTGTGAGCTGCTTCTTGAATTTGTCAGTAGACCGCGTAAGTGCTTCTGATTGGACTCCAGTGAGAGGCCCAGAAGGAAGCGGAGGAAAAGGTCCAGGTTTCCTGTCTCACTTTGTAAGGCTTTATGCACAGCACTCTTGTAGAAAGTAACTTCAGAGTTGTTTTTTGTTTGCAGTTCATCCATTAGATTCTCATTGTTGTTGATGAATGAGAGGAACACATATACAGCAGCCAGAAACTCCTGAATGCTCAGATGAACAAAGCAGTACACCTTTTCCTGGTACAGCCCACGTTCCTCTTTAAAGAGCTGTGTGCACAATCCTGAGTATACTGAGGCTTCATTGACATCAATGCCAGCCTCTTTCAGGTCTTCTTCATAGAAAATTAGGTTGCCATTCACAAGCTGTTGAAAAGCCAGTTT
This sequence comes from Oncorhynchus mykiss, assembly GCF_057628025.1. NCBI lineage: Eukaryota > Metazoa > Chordata > Actinopteri > Salmoniformes > Salmonidae > Oncorhynchus > Oncorhynchus mykiss. The sequence goes on along the minus strand of NC_143034.1, from coordinate 81,253,907 downwards.
TCCCAGTGACAGAATGCTCTCTTTATTCCAGTGTGGACCTGTCTCTTCTTTCCCAAGATACTTTTCATTCTTCTGTTTGGTATGAAACACCACAAGGTGTGTGTACATCTCAGTCAGAGTCTTGGGCATCTCTTCTCTCTTATGTTTCAGCATGTGTTCAAGGACTATTGCAGAAATCCAACAGAAGACTGGAATGTGGCACATGATGTGGAGGCTCCTTGATGTCTTTATGTGTGAGATGATTCTGCTGGCCAGGTCTTCATCACTGAATCTCTTCCTGAAGTACTCCTGCTTCTGTGGGTCATTGAACCCTCGTACCTCTGTCACCTGGTCAACACACACTGAAGGGATCTTATTGGCTGCTGCAGGTCGGGTAGTTATCCAGAGGAGAGCAGAGGGAAGCAGATTTCCCTTGATGAGATTTGTCAGCAGAACATCCACTGAGGTTGACTCTGTGACGTCACAACAGATCTTGTTCTTCTGGAAGTCTAGGGGCAGTCGGCACTCATCCAGACCATCAAAGATGAACAGAACTTTGTACTTGTCGTAGTTGGAGATTCCTGATTGTTTGGTTTCCATTGAGAAGTGATTAAGAAGTTCAATGAAAGTGTGTTTGTCCTCTTTCATCAAATTCAGCTCCCGGAAAGGGAATGAAAATACAAATTGGACATCCTGATTTGCTTTTCCTTCAGCCCAGTCCAGAATGAACTTCTGCACAGAGACTGTTTTTCCAATGCCAGCGACTCCCTTTGTCAGCACAGTTCTGATAGGTTTGTCCTGTCCAGTTAAGGGTTTGAAGATGTCGTTATATTTGATTGCAGTCTCTGGTCTTGCTTGTTTCCTGGTTGTCGTTTCAATCTGTCTCAGCTCATGTTCATTATTGACCTCTCCTGTTCCACCCTCTGTGATGTAGAGCTCTGTGTAGATCTTATTGAGAAGTGTTGGGTTTCCTTGTTTAGCGATCCCCTCAAATACACATTGAAACTTCTTCTTTAGATTAGATTTGAGTTCACGTTGGCAAATCACAGCAGGATCATCTGAAACTAGAAATAACACAAATAATATTAATATTATGTATGTTTTAATGCCTAGAGTATTGTAGGACTGTTATAAAGTTTTACATTATAATAATTTATTCTCTTAACTGACTGTATAAATGTGTAAACATTTTCATAATGCATTACAGACTGGTGTGACTGATTATATTATTATTGGTATTATTGATGGTATTATTAATGTTGTCTCTCTCTCTCTTAATTAATCACCACAACACATCCCTGCTGCTACTTGATGAGGTCACTAGATGTTGTGTTAAGGCTGTTTCAATATCATTGAGATGCACAGCTACTTTAGCTGTACTTTAGCTACAGCATTTAAATGTTATTAGACATCATTCAACATGAGGCAGACAGCTCTTACATTTCTCCAGTGTGTCAGCAAGGTCCTTCTGGTTCATTTTCCTCAGGATGTGCAGTGTGATCTTCAGAGCCCCCTCTCTGGCACTGCTCTCCTGCTTCTTATCTTCAGCATCCACCACTTCCTTATTCTGCTTCTGACTCTCAAAGCCTTCTGGGAGTTCTGGACGAAGAATCCTCTTGAACATCTTCAGCTCGTTCCTCACAAATGTCATAATATTCTCCTCAAGCAACTGAAATAATCAAGTAATTAAATTAAGCAAGAGACTAAATGCTTCTCATTAACACGTTAATGAATGATTGACAGATCAACTTTTCTTGAGGTAAACAAAAACAAATGTACATAACAGGACCACATACACTGAATATGGAGGCCAGGTCTGTTTGATGACTCTGGGAAGACTGACCACTGAGAATCTCTGACTCTGATCTCTCCTGTTGGTTTCTGTGGACAAAACATGAGATTACATCTCCTCATCCAGGGAGTACACACACACACACACAGACAGACAGACAGACAAACAGGCATGCAGGCAGGAAGACAGACAGACAGACAGACAGACAGGCAGGCAGGCAGGCAGGCAGGCAGGCAGGCAGGCAGACAGACAGACAGGCAGGGAGGCAGGCAGGCAGACAGGCAGGCAGACAGACAGAGAGGGAATGTTGTGTTTGTTTAATATTGTTTTAGGACTATGAAAATGGACAAAATGATTAGCCTATGGATTATGAAAACAACAACAATAAATGGGAAAATGGGAGAGGAGAAATGACTAGAGACAGTGTTGTTTAACTCACTGACCATGACCCATGAGTTCTTCTTACCTTTGTTCAGTAGAAAAGTCTCCCCCTCTAAAGAATATAGGTAGATCCATAGACCAGTCACTCTTCATGGACACACAGCTGGGTACAGGGGAGGCTGGTCTCTCCTGCTTGATTGGGCTTCAACACAACAGAGACAAACATTACATCTCATCTTCTCTGAGCTCAGATTGGGAAACATAGGATGAGTTTCATTCCAAAACGCAATAAATATATCACTTTTCAGAAATGAATTTGTTTAAAATCTATCACATGATGGTTTCATTTCAGAGAAACAAATAATATCACTCTCAGAGAAATCAGTAGTACTGCTAGGTTTTATACAGTAATAATATATATTTGCCTCACTCTCAGAAAAATCAGTAGTACTGCTAGGTTTTACACAGTAATAATATATACCTGTCTCACTCTCAGAGAAATCAGTAGTACTGCTAGGTTCTACACAGTAATAATATATATCTGTCTCACTCTCAGAGAAATCAGTAGTACTGCTAGGTTTTACACAGTAATAATATATATCTGCCTCACTCTCAGAGAAATCAGTAGTACTGCTAGGTTTTACACAGTAATAATATACATCTGCCTCATTCTCAGTGAAATCAGTAGTACTGCTAGGTTTTACACAGTAATAATATATATCTGTCTCACTCTCAGAGAAATCAGTAGTACTGCTAGGTTTTACACAGTAATAATATATATCTGCCTCACTCTCAGTGAAATCAGTAGAACTGCTAGGTTTTACACAGTAATAATATATATCTGCCTCACTCTCAGTGAAATCAGTAGAACTGCTAGGTTTTACACAGTAATAATATATATCTGCCTCACTCTCAGAGAAATCAGTAGTACTGCTAGGTTTTACACAGTAATAATATATATCTGTCTCACTCTCAGAGAAATCAGTAGTACTGCTAGGTTTTATACAGTAATAATATATATCTGCCTCACTCTCAGTGAAATCAGTAGTACTGCTAGGTTTTACACAGTAATAATATATATCTGTCTCACTCTCAGAGAAATCAGTAGTACTGCTAGGTTTTACACAGTAGTATTATATATCTGCCTCAAATGTAACAAATAAATTTTCATGAAGAACTGTACAGATGATACATTAGACATATATATAATATATATATATAAAACATTTTTTTTAAAACCATTATTAAATACAGTAATATAAGATCTGTATTTAAACATTTAGTTTTGAAATCATCATGTGTTTTTATCCAGGGCCTGGGGTAGGGGTACCAGGAAAATAATGAGACTATAAGGAGTACCAGTACTGAGTCAATGTGCAGGGTACCAGGTAGTTGAGGTAATAATGAGACTATAAGGAGAACCAGTACTGAGTCAATGTGCTGGGTACCAGGTAGTTGAGGTAATAATGAGACTATAAGGAGTATCAGTACTGAGTCAATTTGCAGGGGTACCAGGTAGTTGAGGTTCTTGTGGTAATACTTGTGGTTTATTCTCCCAAACAACATATAGATTCATCTTCCGTCTCCTAGAATTGTATGGTCATATTGTTATACTAATGTGAAAATCAATGTATTTATTCAATATAATATTACAGTATGTACATGTAGGTAAACGTGACTAGGCAATAAGGATAGAGATTACATCTCCTCATCCAGGGACTGTACACACACACTCACATGGACACACACACACACACACACACACACACACACACACACACACACACACACACACACACACACACACACATACACACACACACACACACACACACACACACACACACACACACATACACACACACACACACACACACACACACACACACACACACACACACACACACAGGGAGGGAATGTTGTGTTTGTTCAATATTGTTTTAGGACTAGAAAAATGGACAAAAGGATGAGCCTATGGATTATGAAAACAACAACAATAAATGGGAAAATGGGAGAGGAGAAATGACTAGAGACAGTGTTGTTTAACTCACTGACCAGGACCCATGAGTTCTTCTTACCTTTGTTCAGTAGAAAAGTCTCCCTCTCTAAAGTTTATAGGTTGACCCATTGACCAGTCACTCTTCATGGACACACAGCTGGGAACAGGGGATGCTGGTCTCTCCTGCTTGATTGGTCTTCAACAAAACAGAGACAAACATTACATCTATTTATCACTTTTCAGAATTTTGTCCTTAAATTTGCTGTATGAAAGAGACTGTTGTGTTTTTCCACTATATAATCATGACATGGTGTTGTTCAATGACAGACATGTATTTGTTTAAAATCACTTGATGGTTTCATTTCAGAGAAACAAATAGACGGTATGGGTATTTGCTAATTGCTATATATCTATCAGTAGTACTGCAAGGTTTTACACAGTAATAATATATATCTGCCTCACTCTCAGAGAAATCAGTAGTACTGCTAGGTTTTACACAGTAATAATATATATCTGCCTCACTCTCAGAGAAATTAGTAGAACTGCTAGGTTTTACACAGTAATAATATATATCTGCCTCACTCTCAGAGAAATCAGTAGTACTGCTAGGTTTTACACAGTAATAATATATATCTGCCTCACTCTCAGAGAAATCAGTAGTACTGCTAGGTTTTACACAGTAATAATATATATCTGCCTCACTCTCAGTGAAATCAGTAGAACTGCTAGGTTTTACACAGTAGTAATATATATCTGCCTCACTCTCAGTGAAATCAGTAGAACTGCTAGGTTTTATACAGTCAAATGTGACCGACGATGTCACAAAATTTGAAACGGTGTATTTCACATAAGATAAAAGTAGAGACTCAGAGCTAGAATATGGTATATCAGACACAACAGTTGAGGAACAATGGGAAAGTAATTCTGCTTTGAACGTTGATTAAAACCTGTTAAAGATATGGCAGACTACTGCCCCCTTTGGAGCAATTGCGTGCCCATAGTAAACTAAAAAAAAAATTGTCAAAAATTGCTAATACATGCAAATAAAATTATTATTGGATAGAAAACACTCTAAAGCTTCTAAAACCGTTGGAATTATGTCTGTAAGTATAGCAGAACTCACAGGGCAGGCATTCTTCCAAACTAGTTTTGTGGTCATGAAAGTTGGAGCAAATTTGACGTCATCGCCCCCACCCTTCCCAACCACTTATGGATCTGGGGACACTTTCTATGTCTTCCACTAGATGTCCTCATTCTGTAGAGCGTTTAATCGTTCCAATCCCGCGAGAATTGGCCCTATGGGAGTGATTTGAGCAAGTGCCGCGAGAAAAAACCTGTGCATAAGGGCGCGAATTGGTCCCAGCCATTCCTTTGTTCCAGTACTCAGAAGAAGGACAAACACCTGTTTAGTCGACATATAATATGTAATTTTGAAGTTTTGATGCGCAACTTTTCAGGACCAGAGGACATTTTGGGAGCATTTCAGCTGATATTGTTAGCAGATGCTAATACAAAGACACAAGACTTGAAACCAAACAATGTTTTGGGTAAGTATGAACCCTTCCAGTACATTCTGAACGAAGACCATCAAAGGTAAGGGAATATTTATGATGAAATTGTGTGTTTCTGTTGACTCCAACATAGCGGAGAAATATTGCTTATGTCTGAGCGCCGTCTCAGCATATTGAATAGTGAGCGATTTCTGTAACGTTAAAAAGAAATGTAATAAAGCGATTGCATTAAGAAGCAGTGTATCTTTCTAACTATATGTAGAACATGTATATTTAGTCAAAGTTTATGATGTCTATTTACGTTATCTTGCGGCGCTATCTATATTTTCTGCAGACATTTTTCAGTATTTTCTGAACATCAATTCAATGTAAATGGACATTTATGGATATAAATGGCATATTATTGAAAACAAAATGTACTGTGTAACATGTCCTATTACTGTCATCTGATGAAGATTTTCAAAAGGTTAGTGAATGATTTATTTTTTAATCCTGCTTTTATAATTTTATATTTTCTGGGACAAAATGGCTGCCTCTTGTCTTGGTTTCGGTGGTGGTCTAATATAAATATGTGGTGTGTTAAAACATTTAAAAAATCTGACATGCTGGGTAGATGAACAAGGTGTTTATCTTTCATTTGAGCTATTGGACTTGTTAATGTGTGGAGGTTAAATATTTCTAAGAATATTTTTGCGTTCCATGCGCCACGGCTTGAGCTGAACGGGGGGGGGGGGGGGCGTTCCTCTAGGGGAACCCCTGGCGTCAACAGGTTTTAACTTGTAACCTGACTTTTGACAAAATGTCCTTTGAATGTTTTGGTACCTACTGGAGAGCTCTTCTTTGTCTACAGGGCTGTTACTTTGGCAGATAATGTCACTATCTAAATAAATAGTTATTTAATTACCTATATAACTATAAATGTAAAGTTATATAATTACCTAAATGTATTGTGTTTTTGGTTGATGTCAGTTTCATTGCTTGTTAAGCTATAAATTGTTATTTTATGGTCGTAAGTGGTAAAATGAACTACAAAATGTTATATCTTGCAATTCTTAGTAATTTAGTAAGCAATAACACATTATTCAGTACTACTGCAGTTGCTACATAATTCCAATAGATGGCAGCATAAAACCACAAATGACATTTCAGAAGATTAGTTTAGTTTTCTCCCTGGATACACCACCACTCCCCTCACAGGAAAACTCCTGTGTGCTTCTTCCTGTCCCTTTCCACACTGCTAACACAAGAGGGCTTCTTCCTGTCCCTTTCCACACTGCTAACACAAGAGGGCTTCTTCCTGTCCCTTTCCACACTGCTAACACAAGAGGGCTTCTTCCTGTCCCTTTCCACACTGCTAACACAAGAGGGCTTCTTCCTGTCCCTTTCCACACTGCTAACACAAGAGGGCTTCTTCCTGTCCCTTTCCACACTGCTAACACAAGAGGGCTTCTTCCTGTCCCTTTCCACACTGCTAACACAAGAGGGCTTCTTCCTGTCCCTTTCCACACTGCTAACACAAGAGGGCTTCTTCCTGTCCCTTTCCACACTGCTAACACAAGAGGGCTTCTTCCTGTCCCTTTCCACACTGCTAACACAAGAGGGCTTCTTCCTGTCCCTTTCCACACTGCTAACACAAGAGGGCTTCTTCCTGTCCCTTTCCACACTGCTAACACAAGAGGGCTTCTTCCTGTCCCTTTCCACACTGCTAACACAAGAGGGCTTCTTCCTGTCCCTTTCCACACTGCTAACACAAGAGGGCTTCTTCCTGTCCCTTTCCACACTGCTAACACAAGAGGGCTTCTTCCTGTCCCTTTCCACACTGCTAACACAAGAGGGCTTCTTCCTGTCCCTTTCCACACTGCTAACACAAGAGGGCTTCTTCCTGTCCCTTTCCACACTGCTAACACAAGAGGGCTTCTTCCTGTCCCTTTCCACACTGCTAACACAAGAGGGCTTCTTCCTGTCCCTTTCCACACTGCTAACACAAGAGGGCTTCTTCCTGTCCCTTTCCACACTGCTAACACAAGAGGGCTTCTTCCTGTCCCTTTCCACACTGCTAACACAAGAGGGCTTCTTCCTGTCCCTTTCCACACTGCTAACACAAGAGGGCTTCTTCCTGTCCCTTTCCACACTGCTAACACAAGAGGGCTTCTTTCTGTCCCTTTCCACACTGCTAACACAAGAGGAAGGACTGAACAAGCATTTAACAGATTACTGTGAAGTAATATAATGATGATTCATGTTTATTATTACCTGTTTTTATGCTCATGTTTGAAATTATACTTCATGACTATAATGATTATCAATAAGCCTGAACATGAATTCAGTCACCTCTGGTTGAGAAAAACATATTTTCCACGTACATTCATTGTCAAATTCATCAACCAGCATCGACCCGCTCTGCCTTCTCTCGCTAGTAGTCAACTCAGCCCCGCTAAAAAGCTTGTGTCGTCACTCTGCCTTCTCAAGGGGCCTGTTGAGGTTAATTTGCTAACAGCGAGGTTTGCATGATGTAATTTATTGGTGGGCTGGAAGTCGCACTCGTCTTTTCTATTCCGAGGTTGTTTACTTGCAATATCAGATATTAAGATTATGTTTTATACTGCATTTATACTAAGGTTGAGGTTCTGACTAGTGATTATTTACCTGGGGTTCAAAACCTGCTATAGTCACTATTTTTTGCTCTCCCAAAAGCAACACAGCCCAAATAGCTATATATATTGTAACTAAAGTAATGAGTGACCATTTTAGAAAATCATGGGACATATAGTCTGTGGTTATATGCTATTTTATGTCAATTATATTGCTGCTTGTAGCCTATAACTGATGCTTCGTGGTCATGTGCTGCCATCTATTGAAAATATTTAGCAGTTAAACGTTAAAAATTCACCTACAGACATTGGTGATGCAGCTGAGAAATAAAGTGTATTTTTTTTGTTCATTCCTTAGATCTCAAACCTACCCAACCTAACCCACCTATCACACGCCAATTCAAACTGGTCCAAACCACATTTGAAAAAATAAAACTAATGTGTCTTGTTGATCAAGTGTTCTGCCTTGCAATAATTAATATAATAAAATAACTAAACAATAAAAGCAAAATGCTTAGACAGGTTGTGATTAACAAAATAATCTAAATGCTATTTAGTACAATAATGGTATTTACTAACATAATATTATTTCCTAAATAGTTTCTAAAAGTCTTCTAGGCTACTTTACCCTAAAATTAGGGTTAAGGCTAAAATAGGTAATACGTAGCTAATCAATGAGCTAGACCTGTCCATTTGGTTTGCAACTCAGTGAACCTGCGCAGCTTTCACTCAATCCGATGTCTACAAATGAAGATTTCAATGCAAATCAAATTACCCAGCAGCCATTCAGAAACAATGTCGTAAAAAAATAAATGAATCTTATTTTAAAAATGTATTCTGGCAGTTTTAAAATCGGCCACGTCTTGAAAAAAGAGGACATGCTGTAATAATAGTAATTTAATAAAGATATACCCATCTAAAATCTATTAACTGATAATAATAGTAATAATAATTTAAGATATACCCATCTAAAACCTATTAATTAAAAATCTGAGGACAGTAATATTGAAGGTACCCATGAGCAACAATTTCTGATGAAAAAACAAATGTGATGCATTTTGGAAATAAACTCTTAATTATTATTTCAAAAATTGTCATCTCACCTCTTAGCTTTGGTGTCATGTTCCCCAGAGAGACACATTTTAGAGGCAGGGGCCCCCTCCTCTCTCTCCCCAGAGAGACGCCTTTTAAAGGCAGGTCCCTCCTCTCTCTTCCCAGAGAGACTCATTTTAGAGCACTGACCCCTAAACAGAGATCCAACATGTTGGTTGTGGTTAACACAGTGACAACTAAACAGAGATCCAACATGTTGGTTGTGGTTAACACAGTGACAACTAAACAGAGATCCAACATGTTGGTTGTGGTTAACACAGTGACAACTAAACAGAGATCCAGCATGTTGGTTGTGGTTAACACAGTGACAACTAAACAGAGATCCAACATGTTGGTTGTGGTTAACACAGTGACAACTAAACAGAGATCCAACATGTTGGTTGTGGTTAACACAGTGACAACTAAACAGAGATCCAACATGTTGGTTGTGGTTAACACAGTGACAACTAAACAGAGATCCAACATGTTAGTTGTGGTTAACACAGTGACAACTAAACAGAGATCCAACATGTTGGTTGTGGTTAACACAGTGACAACTAAACAGAGATCCAGCATGTTGGTTGTGGTTAACACAGTGACAACTAAACAGAGATCCAACATGTTGGTTGTGGTTAACACAGTGACAACTAAACAGAGATCCAGCATGTTGGTTGTGGTTAACACAGTGACAACTAAACAGAGATCCAACATGTTGGTTGTGGTTAACACAGTGACAACTAAACAGAGATCCAACATGTTGGTTGTGGTTAACACAGTGACAACTAATTATTGAATGTCAAGTGTTTTCATTTATTAATTATCTCTTAGAAACATGTACTAACAGATATATAGAAACAGTCAGGTGATTTAATGCATCACATGAACATGTAGTTATGAAATGACATCTCCATGGTAACTCTGAATTTTAATAATAATAATAACAATAATAAGTCACTGTTTGTTAAGGTAGTTATAGACAGTACAGCAACAACAATAATAATAATAATAATAATAATAAGTCACTGTTTGTTAAGGTAGTTCTAGACAGTACAGCAACAATAATAATAATAATAATAAGTCACTGTTTGTTAAGGTAGTTCTAGACAGTACAGCAACAATAATAATAATAATAATAAGTCACTGTTTGTTAAGGTAGTTCTAGACAGTACAGCAACAATAATAATAATAATAATAAGTCACTGTTTGTTAAGGTAGTTCTAGACAGTACAGCAACAATAATAATAATATTAATAAGTCACTGTTTGTTAAGGTAGTTCTAGACAGTACAGCAACAATAATAATAATATTAATAAGTCACTGTTTGTTAAGGTAGTTATAGACAGTACAGCAACAATAATAATAATAATAATAATAATAATAATAAGTCACTGTTTGTTAAGGTAGTTATAGACAGTACAGCAACAACAATAATAATAATAATAATAATAATAATAATAACAATAATAATAATAATAATAAGTCACTGTTTATTAAGGTAGTTATAGACAGTACAGCAACACAAGGCCATGTCTCACACTTATTTGAATGTAGAGTAGGAGTAGTAGCAGGGTAGCCTAGTTTTTAGAGCAGAAGGTTGCAAGTTCAAATCTGTCGTTCTGCCCCTTAACAGTTAGTTAGTTAGTTAACCCAGGGCTAAAACGGACATGATTGATCTGAGGGGGAAATCTTTGATCCATTCAGAAAAGCTTTTTTGCATCAAGTAAGAGATGTTATATTATGTAAAGTGGACTAGGTTATAATGTATAGTAGTGGTTTGTTAGTGATATGTAGATGTTATATTATGTAAAGTAGACTAGGTTATAATGTATAGTAGTGGGTTGTTAGTGATATGTTATATTATGTAAAGTAGACTAGGTTATAATGTATAGTAGTGGGTTGTTAGTGATATCCAGATCAAGGTCTATACCTCAGCTATAGCCTATATATCATATCACCAGCCTAAACCTGTTCAGATCAGTTCACATAATATGTGATGATTAGTTGAATCAGGTGTGTCAGTGCTGGTAAGAACAAAAGGATGGAGAAACCCTGAGATAAACATAAAACCATATTATTGAAAAGCTCCTCCACCATCTTTACCAGACGTTTTACTGATAACATGTAGGTCTACTGATTAGTTTACACTTTGAAAACTGCTGTCTGTCAGCAACTCAGCTCAAGTAGCAGTTCTACTAACTAGTAATATCTCATTCCAGGTATTCATTCTCTTACTCTGTTCATTAGAATAGATTATTGTTCAGAAATACTTACTTTATTTTTCAATAATCTCCATATAGTGTTTTCTGCTCTGTCGTCTCAAAATGGATCCTGAACAAAAGAACAACTTTACTTTCTGTTTCAGCTCAGCCACCTCCCCACCCTGATAATAAAGTGTTATATTGGTATCTTCCACTAGATGGCAGTAAACACCTGCTGTAACTAGACTTTACAACTGTGTTCGGTTCTATACAGGCAGTGTCCCAGAGTTGTAGTGCTGATCTAGGATTCATTATGATCTAGGATCAGGTCCCCCCTCTCCATGTAATCTGATTCATTATGATCTAGGATCAGGTCTGCCTCTCCTTGTAATCTGATTCATTATGATCTAGGATCGGGTCCCCCCTCTCCATGTAATCTGATTCATTATGATCTAGGATCAGGCCCCCCTCTCCATGTAATCTGATTCATTATGATCTAGGATCAGGTCCCCCTCTCCATGTAATCTGATTCATTATGATCTAGGATCAGGTCCCTAATCTCTCCATGTAATCTGATTCATTATGATCTAGGATCAGGTCCCCCTCTCCATGTAATCTGATTCATTATGATCTAGGATCAGGTCCCCCTCTCCATGTAATCTGATTCATTATGATCTAGGATCAGGTCCCTAATCTCTCCATGTAATCTGATTCATTATGATCTAGGATCAGGTCCCCTCTCCACGTAATTTGATTCATTATGATCTAGGATCAGGCCCCCCTCTCCATGTAATCTGATTCATTATGATCTAGGATCAGGTCCCTCCTCTCCATGTAATCTGATTCATTATGATCTAGGATCAGGTCCCTCCTCTCCATGTAATCTGATTCATTATGATCTAGGATCAGGTCCCTTCTCTCCATGTAATCTGATTCATTATGATCTAGGATCAGGTCCCTCCTCTCCATGTAATCTGATTCATTATGTTCTAGGATCAGGTCCCTCCTCTCCATGTAATCTGATTCATTATGACCTAGGATCAGGTCCCTCCTCTCCATGTAATCTGATTCATTATGATCTAGGATCAGGCCCCCCTCTCCATGTAATCTGATTCATTATGATCTAGGATCAGGCCCCCCTCTCCATGTAATCTGATTCATTATGATCTAGGATTAGGTCCCCCTGTCCATGTAATCTGATTCATTACGATCTAGGATCAGCTCCCCTCTCCATGTAATCTGATTCATTATGATCTAGGATCAGGTCCCTCCTCTCCATGTAATCTGATTCATTATGATCTAGGATCAGGTCCCTCCTCTCCATGTAATCTGATTCATTATGATCTAGGATCAGGTCCCTTCTCTCCATGTAATCTGATTCATTATGATCTAGGATCAGGTCCCTCCTCTCCATGTAATCTGATTCATTATGATCTAGGATCAGGTCCCCCTCTCCATGTAATCTGATTCATTATGATCTAGGATCAGGTCCCTCCTCTCCATGTAATCTGATTCATTATGATCTAGGATCAGGTCCCTAATCTCTCCATGTAATCTGATTCATTATGATCTAGGATCAGGTCCCCCTCTCCATGTAATCTGATTCATTATGATCTAGGATCAGGTCCCTTCTCTCCATGTAATCTGATTCATTATGATCTAGGATCAGGTCCCTCCTCTCCATGTAATCTGATTCATTATGATCTAGGATCAGGTCCTTCTCTCCATGTAATCTGATTCATTATGATTGTTTTGTCTCATGTCTCTTTATATTCATGTAGCCTGGGGGCCATGTAATCTGATTCATTATGATCTAGGATCAGGTCCCCTCTCTCCATGTAATCTGATTCATTATGATCTAGGATCAGGTCCTCCTCTCCATGTAATCTGATTCATTATGATCTAGGATCAGGTCCCTCCTCTCCATGTAATCTGATTCATTATGATCTAGGATCAGGTCCCTAATCTCTCCATGTAATCTGATTCATTATGATCTAGGATCAGGTCCCCCTCTCCATGTAATCTGATTCATTATGATCTAGGATCAGGTCCCTTCTCTCCATGTAATCTGATTCATTATGATTGTTTTGTCTCATGTCTCTTTATATTCATGTAGCCTGGGGGAAATGTAATCTGATTCATTATGATCTAGGATCAGGTCCTCCTCTCCATGTAATCTGATTCATTATGATCTAGGATCAGGTCCTCCTCTCCATGTAATCTGATTCATTATGATCTAGGATCAGGTCCTTCTCTCCATGTAATCTGATTCATTATGATCTAGGATCAGGTCCTCCTCTCCATGTAATCTGATTCATTATGATCTAGGATCAGGTCCCCCTCTCCATGTAATCTGATTCATTATGATCTAGGATCAGGTCCTCCTCTCCATGTAATCTGATTCATTATGATCTAGGATCAGGTCCCTCCTCTCCATGTAATCTGATTCATTATGATCTAGGATCAGGTCCCTTCTCTCCATGTAATCTGATTCATTATGATCTAGGATCAGGTCCCTTCTCTCCATGTAATCTGATTCATTATGATCTAGGATCAGCTCCCTCCTCTCCATGTAATCTGATTCATTATGATCTAGGATCAGGTCCCTCCTCTCCATGTAATCTGATTCATTATGATTGTTTTGTCTCATTTCTCTTTATATTCATGTAGCCTGAGGGAAATGTAATCTGATTCATTATGATCTAGGATCAGGTCCCTTCTCTCCATGTAATCTGATTCATTATGATTGTTTTGTCTCATGCCTCTTTATATTCATGTAGCCTGAGGGAAATGTAGCTGTATTGAAATCACCTTGTTTTATAACCTTCTTTGTTGCTCAGTGGTACTTCAGTTGTCCTGACCACGCCCACTTCTTTCACACAGTAATGCTCCAGCATCCACTCAGAGATTATGCATCTAATGCATTCCTCAAATACTGCAGAGTTGTTAAGCAAGTCCCTGAGATCGTCCTGTTCAACCACATGTATTCGTTTATTTGTCAGATGAAACCTGAGGGGACTGTAGTGGGTCATAATGCATCAACATGGTTCTGAGGTCCTCAACAATGTTATTCTGTACCGTAGCTGGGATGCAGTGTTCTTTCCTGGTTTACTAAATAAAAAGACAGATATTGTTTTAGAGACGTTCAATTAGCTGCTCAGTGTTGATCTCTGTGTCTTGAACATATTCAGCCTCTGGCAGACTCTCTACGTCGCTCATGTCATCTTCAATGGGATCAGTCCCAGTCTCATGTCATCTTCAATGGGATCAGTCCCAGTCTCAAATTCATCATGAGGGCAATTCTCATCTAAGTTGGCTCTTAAAAGCTCTGTGTGGTTTTGGTAGATGTGTGACCGATAGAAGCTGAAACATCTATTTGTTTTCCCACACCCATTAACTCCACAGGTAGTTAGAACGTGCTGGTGATAGAGGACAATATGTGTGAGTAGTCTGGACACAGAGAATGTTTGCTCGTTGCAAAGTGGACAATTGAATAGAGTTGGCATTCTTCAGAAAGACTGTGAACCTTGGAATGATGGGATGGAATCATGGAGATCATTGGAACTCAGAACTCAGACACTTGCAGACATCATCAAGGGACCAGTCTTCCACAGCCACACTCTAATTTAAGTTGACACTAAAAGCAGAAGTGAAATGTATTAGTGTTGAGGCTAAAAGAAAACCTATCCCACTCTCTCCAGACAACCACCTTTCCTCCTAATTAGTATTCATGGTTGTTCAATAACGAAGCAGAGCTTGTCAGGGAAGGTGAAGATGTCTGTCTCTTATTTATCTGACTCCATATTTCTTAGTTTGGGACATTATGGGATTCTGCAGTCCCACATTTAAGTGTTGACTCAGATAATATGATGCTCCAAATGGGGCATTGAGTTCTTCTTCCATGTCGACCCAAATTGTCCTGTTAGAGTTGTAGGTAAAGAGCCTATCAGGGCAGTTATAATGTCTTCTTGATATAATTGTCCTATTAGAGTTGTAGGTAAAGAGCCTATCAGAGCAGTTATAAAGTCTTCTTGATATAACTGTCCTATTAGAGTTGTCAGTAAAGAGCCTATCAGGGCAGTTATAAAGTCTTCTTGATATAATTGTCCTATTAGAGTTGTAGGTAAAGAGCCTATCAGGACAGTTATAAAGTTTTCTTGATATAAATGTCCTGTTAGAGTTGTCAATAAAGAGCCTATCAGGACAGTTATAAAGTCTTCTTGATATAATTGTCCTATTAGAGTTGTAGGTAAAGAGCCTATCAGGACAGTTATAAAGTTTTCTTGATATAAATGTCCTGTTAGAGTTGTCAATAAAGAGCCTATCAGGACAGTTATAAAGTCTTCTTGATATAATTGTCCTGTTAGAGTTGTAGGTAAAGAGCCTATCAGGGCAGTTATAAAGTCTTCTTGATATAATTGTCCTATTAGAGTTGTAGGTAAAGAGCCTATCAGGGCAGTTATAAAGTCTTCTTGATATAATTGTCCTGTTAGAGTTGTCAATAAAGAGCCTATCAGGGCAGTTATAAAGTCTTCTTGATATAATTGTCCTATTAGAGTTGTCAATAAAGAGCCTATCAGGGCAGTTATAAAGTCTTCTTGATATAATTGTCCTATTAGAGTTGTCAATAAAGAGCCTATCAGGACAGTTATAAAGTCTTCTTGATATAATTGTCCTGTTAGAGTTGTAGGTAAAGAGCCTATCAGGGCAGTTATAAAGTCTTCTTGATATAATTGTCCTATTAGAGTTGTCAATAAAGAGCCTATCAGGGCAGTTATAAAGTCTTCTTGATATAATTGTCCTATTAGAGTTGTCAATAAAGAGCCAATCAGGGCAGTTATAAAGTCTTCTTGATATAATTGTCCTATTAGAGTTGTCAATAAAGAGCCTATCAGGACAGTTATAAAGTCTTCTTGATATAATTGTCCTATTAGAGTTGTCAATAAAGAGCCTATCAGGACAGTTATAAAGTCTTCTTGATATAATTGTCCTGTTAGAGTTGTAGGTAAAGAGCCTATCAGGGCAGTTATAAAGTCTTCTTGATATAATTGTCCTATTAGAGTTGTCAATAAAGAGCCTATCAGGGCAGTTATAAAGTCTTCTTGATATAATTGTCCTATTAGAGTTGTCAATAAAGAGCCTATCAGGGCAGTTATAAAGTCTTCTTGATATAATTGTCCTATTAGAGTTGTCAATAAAGAGCCAATCAGGGCAGTTATAAAGTCTTCTTGATATAATTGTCCTGTTAGAGTTGTAGGTAAAGAGCCTATCAGGGCAGTTATAAAGTCTTCTTGATATAATTGTCCTATTAGAGTTGTAGGTAAAGAGCCTATCAGGGCAGTTATAAAGTCTTCTTGATATAATTGTCCTGTTAGAGTTGTAGGTAAAGAGCCTATCAGGGCAGTTATAAAGTCTTCTTGATATAATTGTCCTGTTAGAGTTGTAGGTAAAGAGCCTATCAGGGCAGTTATAATGTCTTCTTGATATAATTGTCCTGTTAGAGTTGTAGGTAAAGAGCCAATCAGGGCAGTTATAATGTCTTCTTGATATAATTGTCCTGTTAGAGTTGTAGGTAAAGAGCCAATCAGGGCAGTTATAAAGTCTTCTTGATATAATTGTCCTATTAGAGTTGTAGGTAAAGAGCCTATCAGGGCAGTTATAAAGTCTTCTTGATATAATTGTCCTATTAGAGTTGTCAATAAAGAGCCTATCAGGGCAGTTATAAAGTCTTCTTGATATAATTGTCCTGTTAGAGTTGTAGGTAAAGAGCCTATCAGGGCAGTTATAAAGTCTTCTTGATATAATTGTCCTATTAGAGTTGTAGGTAAAGAGCCTATCAGGGCAGTTATAAAGTCTTCTTGATATAATTGTCCTGTTAGAGTTGTCAATAAAGAGCCTATCAGGGCAGTTATAAAGTCTTCTTGATATAATTGTCCTATTAGAGTTGTCAATAAAGAGCCTATCAGGGCAGTTATAAAGTCTTCTTGATATAATTGTCCTATTAGAGTTGTCAATAAAGAGCCTATCAGGACAGTTATAAAGTCTTCTTGATATAATTGTCCTGTTAGAGTTGTAGGTAAAGAGCCTATCAGGGCAGTTATAAAGTCTTCTTGATATAATTGTCCTGTTAGAGTTGTAGGTAAAGAGCCTATCAGGGCAGTTATAAAGTCTTCTTGATATAATTGTCCTATTAGAGTTGTAGGTAAAGAGCCTATCAGGACAGTTATAAAGTTTTCTTGATATAAATGTCCTGTTAGAGTTGTCAATAAAGAGCCTATCAGGACAGTTATAAAGTCTTCTTGATATAATTGTCCTGTTAGAGTTGTAGGTAAAGAGCCTATCAGGGCAGTTATAAAGTCTTCTTGATATAATTGTCCTATTAGAGTTGTAGGTAAAGAGCCTATCAGGGCAGTTATAAAGTCTTCTTGATATAATTGTCCTGTTAGAGTTGTCAATAAAGAGCCTATCAGGGCAGTTATAAAGTCTTCTTGATATAATTGTCCTATTAGAGTTGTCAATAAAGAGCCTATCAGGGCAGTTATAAAGTCTTCTTGATATAATTGTCCTATTAGAGTTGTCAATAAAGAGCCTATCAGGACAGTTATAAAGTCTTCTTGATATAATTGTCCTGTTAGAGTTGTAGGTAAAGAGCCTATCAGGGCAGTTATAAAGTCTTCTTGATATAATTGTCCTATTAGAGTTGTCAATAAAGAGCCTATCAGGGCAGTTATAAAGTCTTCTTGATATAATTGTCCTATTAGAGTTGTCAATAAAGAGCCTATCAGGGCAGTTATAAAGTCTTCTTGATATAATTGTCCTATTAGAGTTGTCAATAAAGAGCCAATCAGGGCAGTTATAAAGTCTTCTTGATATAATTGTCCTGTTAGAGTTGTAGGTAAAGAGCCTATCAGGGCAGTTATAAAGTCTTCTTGATATAATTGTCCTATTAGAGTTGTAGGTAAAGAGCCTATCAGGGCAGTTATAAAGTCTTCTTGATATAATTGTCCTGTTAGAGTTGTAGGTAAAGAGCCTATCAGGGCAGTTATAAAGTCTTCTTGATATAATTGTCCTGTTAGAGTTGTAGGTAAAGAGCCTATCAGGGCAGTTATAATGTCTTCTTGATATAATTGTCCTGTTAGAGTTGTAGGTAAAGAGCCAATCAGGGCAGTTATAATGTCTTCTTGATATAATTGTCCTGTTAGAGTTGTAGGTAAAGAGCCAATCAGGGCAGTTATAAAGTCTTCTTGATATAATTGTCCTATTAGAGTTGTAGGTAAAGAGCCTATCAGGGCAGTTATAAAGTCTTCTTGATATAATTGTCCTATTAGAGTTGTCAATAAAGAGCCTATCAGGACAGTTATAAAGTCTTCTTGATATAATTGTCCTATTAGAGTTGTAGGTAAAGAGCCTATCAGGGCAGTTATAAAGTCTTCTTGATATAATTGTCCTGTTAGAGTTGTAGGTAAAGAGCCTATCAGGGCAGTTATAAAGTCTTCTTGATATAATTGTCCTGTTAGAGTTGTCAATAAAGAGCCTATCAGGGCAGTTATAAAGTCTTCTTGATATAATTGTCCTGTTAGAGTTGTAGGTAAAGAGCCTATCAGGGCAGTTATAAAGTCTTCTTGATATAATTGTCCTGTTAGAGTTGTAGGTAAAGAGCCTATCAGGGCAGTTATAAAGTCTTCTTGATATAATTGTCATGTTAGAGTTGTCAATAAAGAGCCTATCAGGGCAGTTATAAAGTCTTCTTGATATAATTACATGTTGGGGAGCTTTAATCCTCCCTTCTAAGTCTTTGCCTGTAAACTGGCTTGGTTCATCCTGGCCCTTTTAATAGTCCAGATGAATCTTGTTGTCTCTGGTGTTAAAAGAGTAGGCAGGTATGGACAGTGGAAACATTAATCATGTTGTCTCTGGTGTTAAAGGAGTAGGCAGGTATGGACAGTGGAAACATTAATCATGTTGTCTCTGGTGTTAAAGGAGTAGGCAGGTATGGACAGTGGAAACATTAATCATGTTGTCTCTGGTGTTAAAGGAGTAGGCAGGTATGGACAGTGGAAACATTAATCATGTTGTCTCTGGTGTTAAAGGAGCAGGCAGGTATGGACAGTGGAAACATTAATCATGTTGTCTCTGGTGTTAAAGGAGTAGGCAGGTATGGACAGTGGAAACATTTATCATGTTGTCTCTGGTGTTAAAGGAGTAGGCAGGTATGGACAGTGGAAACATTAATCATGTTGTCTCTGGTGTCAAAGAAGTAGGCAGGTATGGACAGTGGAAACATTAATCATGTTGTCTCTGGTGTTAAAGGAGTAGGCAGGTATCTCACTCCCAGACTGTGACTGATAGTCAACATACCTAGTTATCTCCCTCTGATGTGAGCAAATCTCACTCCCAGACTGTGACTGATAGTCAACATACCTAGTTATCTACCTCTGATGTGAGCAGATCTCACTCCCAGACTGTGACTGATAGTCAACATACCTAGTTATCTACCTCTGATGTGAGCAGATCTCACTCCCAGACTGTGACTGATAGTCAACATACCTAGTTATCTACCTCTGATGTGAGCAGATCTCACTCCCAGACTGTGACTGATAGTCAACATACCTAGTTATCTACCTCTGATGTGAGCAGATCTCACTCCCAGACTGTGACTGATAGTCAACATACCTAGTTAGCTACATCTGATGTGAGCAGATCTCACTCCCAGACTGTGACTGATAGTCAACATACCTAGTTATCTCCCTCTGATGTGAGCAGATCTCACTCCCAGACTGTGACTGATAGTCAACATACCTAGTTATCTGCCTCTGATGTGAGCAGATCTCACTCCCAGCTCTGAGGTGATTTAACTTTCGTTCTAACTAAACATGACTACTGGAGTAATGGATATTTATAATTACATTTTTCTCTCTCCTTTTTGCTGTTTTTACCTGCAGTAAAGGCAGTGAGCTTTGTTGTATCTTGGTCAGACAGTTATCTCTGTTTTGCTCCACTATTCTCACTCAATCATTTAACAGGCTATTGTTGTTAACATCCTGGACACTTTATCACTGATAATGGCCCTTACTGATCATAGAGCTGTTTATATTGACATTACACTGTTTATCTCTGATAATGGCCCTTACTGATCATAGAGCTGTTTATACTGACATTACACTGTGTATCTCTGATAATGGCCCTTACTGACCATAGAGCTGTTTATACTGACATTACACTGTTTATCTCTGATAATGGCCCTGGCAGAGCATCCTATTGGAAGCTTAATAGCTCTATATTAAAACATGAGTTGGTCCAGATGGAGATAAACAATGTAATTACACACTTCAGGAACAACGCTATGAATAACAATTCATACAGTAATAACTGGGAGCTTTTTAAGGTTGGAAGATATGCAAGAAAACATGAGAGTATTGTTGTCAAGACCAGGAGAGCTGAAGAAGAAAGTGTAATTACAAAGATCACCTGTCTTGTTCAAAAGCCTGTTGAAAGTCTTTCAGAGGAGGATGAATCTGTTCTGTTTGATCTACAACACCAGTTGGATGATATGTATAAACTGAAAGCAGACGGAACCTGTGTCAGATGTAGGTAGAAATGGAGGAGGATAAATCTGTTCTGATTGATCTACAACACCAGTTGGATGATATGTATAAACTGAAAGCTGTCTAGTTAGAAATGGAGGAGGGTGAACTAAATTAATCTTTTTTTTTCAGGTTAGAAAAATACCACTCTAAACATAATACAATTCAGCATTTAAATATGACTTGTCTCATCACAGATGATCCCACATTAATCTCCATCTTCAGTTGCATCTTCTACAGTATTGTGAGGTGTCCTCATCTTCTACAGTATTGTGAGGTGTCCTCATCTTCTACAGTATTGTGAGGTGTCCTCATCTTCTACAGTATTGTGAGGTGTCCTCATCTTCTACAGTGTCGTGAGGTGTCCTCATCTTCTACAGTATTGTGAGGTGTCCTCATCTTCTACAGTATTGTGAGGTGTCCTCATCTTCTACAGTATTGTGAGGTGTCCTCATCTTCTACAGTATTGTGAGGTGTCCTCATCTTCTACAGTATTGTGAGGTGTCCTCATCTTCTACAGTATTGTGAGGTGTCCTCATCTTCTACAGTATTGTGAGGTGTCCTCATCTTCTACAGTATTGTGAGGTGTCCTCATCTTCTACAGTATTGTGAGGTGTCCTTCTACAGTATCGTGAGGTGTCCTCATCTTCTACAGTATTGTGAGGTGTCCTCATCTTCTACAGTATTGTGAGGTGTCCTCATCTTCTACAGTATTGTGAGGTGTCCTCATCTTCTACAGTGTTGTGAGGTGTCCTCATCTTCTACAGTATTGTGAGGTGTCCTCATCTTCTACAGTATTGTGAGGTGTCCTCATCTTCTACAGTATTGTGAGGTGTCCTCATCTTCTACAGTATTGTGAGGTGTCCTCATCTTCTACAGTATTGTGAGGTGTCCTCATCTTCTACAGTATTGTGAGGTGTCCTCATCTTCTACAGTATCGTGAGGTGTCCTCATCTTCTACAGTATTGTGAGGTGTCCTCATCTTCTACAGTATTGTGAGGTGTCCTCATCTTCTACAGTATTGTGAGGTGTCCTCATCTTCTACAGTATTGTGAGGTGTCCTCATCTTCTACAGTATTGTGAGGTGTCCTCAACTCTTTGTTTTGATTGTCTGGGGGATGTGAAATCAGTTGGTGAGGCTGACAGGGAACAGTGTGAAAACCCTGTTATAGTTGAACACATCATTTATTCTATTGAACAACTTAAAAATAATAAGTCTCCTGGGACTGATGGTGTATCTGCTGAGTTTTACACAATTGTTTACAGAACAGTTAGTCCCTTTTCTGTTGGAGGTCTCCTGGGACTGATGGTATATCTGCTGAGTTTTACACAATTGTTTACAGAACAGTTAGTCCCTTTTCTGTTGGAGGTCTCCTGGGACTGATGTTGTATCTGCTGAGTTTTACACAACTGTTTACAGAACAGTTAGTCCCTTTTCTGTTGGAGGTCTCCTGGGACTGATGGTATATCTGCTGAGTTTTACACAACTGTTTACAGAACAGTTAGTCCCTTTTCTGTTGGAGGTCTCCTGGGACTGATGGTGTATCTGCTGAGTCTGATGGTGTATCTCCTGGGACTGATGGTATATCTGCTGAGTTTTACACAACTGTTTACAGAACAGTTAGTCCCTTTTCTGTTGGAGGTCTCCTGGGACTGATGTTGTATCTGCTGAGTTTTACACAACTGTTTACAGAACAGTTAGTCCCTTTTCTGTTGGAGGTCTCCTGGGACTGATGGTGTATCTGCTGAGTTTTACACAACTGTTTACAGAACAGTTAGTCCCTTTTCTGTTGGAGGTCTCCTGGGACTGATGGTGTATCTGCTGAGTTTTACACAACTGTTTACAGAACAGTTAGTCCCTTTTCAGTTGGAGGTCTCCTGGGACTGATGGTGTATCTGCTGAGTTTTACACAACTGTTTACAGAACAGTTAGTCCCTTTTCTGTTGGAGGTCTCCTGGGACTGATGGTGTATCTGCTGAGTCTGATGGTGTATCTCCTGGGACTGATGGTGTATCTGCTGAGTTTTACACAACTGTTTACAGAACAGTTAGTCCCTTTTCAGTTGGTCTTTTCTGATTACATTGTAAATAATGATCCCCCTCCCAGTCTGACTCCAGGTCTGATTACATTGTAAATAATGCTCTCCCTCCCAGTCTGACTCCAGGTCTGATTACATTGTAAATAATGCTCTCCCTCCCAGTCTGACTCCAGGTCTGATTACATTGTAAATAATGCTCTCCCTCCCAGTCTGACTCCAGGTCTGATTACATTGTAAATAATGCTCTCCCTCCCAGTCTGACTCCAGGTCTGATTACATTGTAAATAATGCTCTCCCTCCCAGTCTGACTCCAGGTCTGATTACATTGTAAATAATGCTCTCCCTCCCAGTTTGACTCCAGGTCTGATTACATTGTAAATAATGCTCTCCCTCCCAGTCTGACTCCAGGTCTGATTACATTGTAAATAATGTTCTCCCTCCCAATCTGACTCCAGGTCTGATTACATTGTATGTGTGTGATAGACATATGTTACAGACTGTGTGAATCCCTCTATCTGCAATATTCCACTTAAGGAAAATGTAACATACCTTGGGATTACCATATCTAAGGATCAACTGAAAATAGGCTCATTCAATGTGTGTACTTATTATTGAAGAAAATAAACAAAAAGAAGTTGAACCAATGGTTACAGAGGAATTTATCCTTGAAAGGTTGAGTGTTGCTTTCTAAGATGAAGTTATTTCCAGATCTACTTCCAGATCTACTTCCAGATCTACTTCCAGGTCTACTTCCAGATCTATTTCCAGATCTATTTCCAGATCTATTTCCAGATCTATTTCCAGATCTACTTACAGATCTACTTACAGATCTACTTAGTTTTGAGAGTATGCTGCAGGATTTAGAGGTAATTTGTAGTTTAGTACATTACTCTGCTTGACTGCTTATTGTATTGCTCCACACCACCACAAGGGGGAGTTAGAGCACTGACTATGCTCCTGGGTTCCAAGGCGCTAATTTGTCTAATATAGCTGACAGTGAATGAATGGGCTGATGTAGCTGACAGTGAATGAATGGGCTGATGTAGCTGACAGTGAATGAATGGGCTGATGTAGCTGACAGTGAATGAATGAATGGGCTGATGTAGCTGACAGTGAATGAATGGGCTGATGTAGCTGACAGTGAATGAATGGGCTGATGTAGCTGACAGTGAATGAATGGGCTGATGTAGCTGACAGTGAATGAATGGGCTGATGTAGCTGACAGTGAATGAATTGGCTGATGTAGCTGACAGTGAATGAATGGGCTGATGTAGCTGACAGTGAATGAATGGGCTGATGTAGCTGACAGTGAATGAATGGGCTGATGTAGCTGACAGTGAATTAATGGGCTGATGTAGCTGACAGTGAATTAATGGGCTGCATAAACCAAACAGAAACTGATAATTGTGCACAACTTCAAAACTGTATTTCAATGAACTGAATGATGAGGATGAAGAAGGTGATTGAATTTAGAACAAGGTAAGGATTGCTATTCCTCTGTCCTGCACTTGTTTGTTCAGGAGAACTGTACCTGTGGGAAATGACAAACTGTTGTTCCACTGAGGTTGTGATTCTAAGAGAAACTAAAATGACCTGGTTGTCATGTATTATAGTCTCTAAAAGGAAACATATTACCACCGTCTCTTATTGTCCTTTCATAATGCATCCTGATTCACAAAGTTATTATTATTATTACATATTGTCACAGAACAGATTTGCACTAATGACAAATGCCCCTTAGATATGAATTTGGAGGGCAGAATGTTTAAAGCATTAGACTAAATCACTAAATTTTTCTTTTACCTTTATTTAACTAAGCAAGTCAGTTAAGAACAAAATCTTATTTTCAATGACGGACTAGGAACAGTGGGTTAACTGCCTATTCGACAGATTTGTACCTTGTCAGATTTGTATCTTGTCAGCTCGGGGGTTTGAACTTGCAACCTTCCGGTTACTAGTCCAACACTCTAACCACTAGGCTACCCTGCCTCTAAGTCATACACAAGTTGTATGCAGCCCAGTCCCTACATCTTAACCACAAAATAGGGAAAGAGGTTGACTTCATCTGGGAAAATCGTACACATTATATAAGGACATCTGTCGTTATGAACATTTAGTTGATTTTACTATAAATAATACTAATAATACTTTAAAGATAAATTGGGAAAAACATTTCTTAAAGAATCCAACTTCAATTTGGAATTTCATCCCTCATTATATCTTCTCCCGTTTTGGTGACTTCAATTTTGTTACTTTGTAACTATAACACCGATAAGATTCCTACAACAGTATTCTTAACGTGCTCGTTAATATATTAAAAAAGGTATTTCATTTAGAACAATAAGGATATTTTGTATAGAAACAAGTCTTTATTTTTGAAGAACTGGTTTAATAATCATATCCTGCTGGTAAGTCAACTTTTTAATGCAGAAGGATTGTTACTCAATTATGAGGATTTTTTTTATCTTGTTACAATATCCCTGTAACACCTAGAGAGTTCTCCATAGTCTCTGATGCTATTCCATCTGGAACTCTCATGTTATTTAGAGGTGTAACCAGACCTCACCTTGTTGACCTGCCCTCCTAGAGAGTTCTCCATGGTCTCTGATGCTATTCCATCTGTAACTCTCATGTTATTTAGAGGTGTAACCAGACCTCATCTCCTTGACCTACCCTCCTAGAGAGTTCTCCATAGTCTCTGATGCTATTCCATCTGGAACTCATGTTATTTAGATGTGTAACCAGACCTCACCTTGTTGTTGTTGACCTACCCTCCTAGAGAGTTCTCCATAGTCTCTGATACTGTTCCATCTGGAACTCATGTTATTTAGATGTGTAACCAGACCTCACCTTCTTGACCTGCCCTCCTAGAGAGTTCTCCATAGTCTCTGATGCTATTCCATCTGGAACTCATGTTATTTAGATGTGTAACCAGACCTCACCTTCTTGACCTATCTTCGCTTAATCCAGTTGACTCTCCAATAGGGAAACTGTTTCTCTCCCTGCTCCCTCAGAACAACAGATACCTGCTTTATTTCAAAGGGAGATTGTATCCATTCCTTATGTCACAACTTACTGGAATACATTTGCCAATAATATCTGTTGGAAAAATGTCTGGTTATTACCATTTAAATACCTTCTTGTTAATTTGATTGCTTTTCTGATTTTCGTGACCAACAAGAGCTTTGCATAATGCTATGCTAGGCTATCGATAAACTTACACAAACGCTTGTCTTGCTTTGGCTGTAAAGCATAATTTCAAAATCTGAGATGACAGGGTGATTAACAAAAGGCTAAGCTGTGTTTCAATATATTTCACTTGTGTTTTCATGAATATGAATATTTTCTAGTAAGATTTTTTGTCCGTTGCGTTATGCAAATTAGTGTAAGTTGATGACAATTCTCCCGGATCCGGGAGGGGTAGTTCTATTAACAACCCCACCACTAGGAGGTGTCCACATGGTCTGATAAACACTCCTAACAACCCCACCACTAGGAGGTGTCCACATGGTCTGATTAACACTCCTAATAACCCCACCACTAGGAGGTGTCCACATGGTCTGATAAACACTCCTAACAACCCCACCACTAGGAGGTGTCCACATGGTCTGATAAACACTCCTAACAACCCCACCACTAGGACGTGTCCACATGGTCTGATTAACACTCCTAACAACCCCACCACTAGGAGGTGTCCACATGGTCTGATTAACACTCCTAACAACCCCACCACTAGGAGGTGTCCACATGGTCTGATAAACACTCCTAACAACCCCACCACTAGGAGGTGTCCACATGGTCTGATAAACACTCCTAACAACCCCACCACTAGGAGGTGTCCACATGGTCTGATAAACACTCCTAACAACCCCACCACTAGGAGGTGTCCACATGGTCTGATAAACACTCCTAACAACCAGACCACTAGGAGGTGTCAACATGGTCTGATAAACACTCCTAACAACCCCACCACTAGGAGGTGTCAACATGGTCTGATAAACACTCCTAACAACCCCACCACTAGGAGGTGTCCACATGGTCTGATAAACACTCCTAACAACCAGACCACTAGGAGGTGTCCACATGGTCTGATAAACACTCCTAACAACCAGACCACTAGGAGGTGTCCACATGGTCTGATAAACACTCCTAACAACCCCACCACTAGGAGGTGTCCACATGGTCTGATAAACACTCCTAACAACCCCACCACTAGGAGGTGTCCACATGGTCTGATAAACACTCCTAACAACCAGACCACTAGGAGGTGTCCACATGGTCTGATAAACACTCCTAACAACCAGACCACTAGGAGGTGTTCACATGGTCTGATTAACACTCCTAACAACTAGACCACTAGGAGGTGTCCACATGGTCTGATAAACACTCCTAACAACCCCACCACTAAGAGGTGTCCACATGGTCTGATAAACACTCCTAACAACCCCACCACTAGGAGGTGTCAACATGGTCTGATAAACACTCCTAACAACCCCACCACTAGGAGGTGTCCACATGGTCTGATAAACACTCCTAACAACCCCACCACTAGGAGGTGTCCACATGGTCTGATAAACACTTATAACAACCCCACCACTAGGAGGTGTCCACATGGTCTGATAAACACTCCTAACAACCAGACCACTAGGAGGTGTCCACATGGTCTGATAAACACTCCTAACAACCCCACCACTAGGAGGTGTCCACATGGTCTGATAAACACTCCTAACAACGCCACCACTAGGAGGTGTCCACATGGTCTGATAAACACTCCTAACAACCCCACCACTAGGAGGTGTCCACATGGTCTGATAAACACTCCTAACAACCCCACCACTAGGAGGTGTCCACATGGTCTGATAAACACTCCTAACAACGCCACCACTAGGAGGTGTCCACATGGTCTGATAAACACTCCTAACAACCAGACCACTAGGAGGTGTCCACATGGTCTGATAAACACTATTAACAACCAGACCACTAGGAGGTGTCTACATGGTCTGATAAACACTCCTAACAACCAGACCACTAGGAGGTGTCCACATGGTCTGATAAACACTATTAACAACCAGACCACTAGGAGGTGTCCACATGGTCTGATAAACACTCCTAACAATCAGACCACTAGGAGGTGTCCACATGGTCTGATAAACACTCCTAACAACCAGACCACTAGGAGGTGTCCACATGGTCTGGTAAACGCCCCTAACAACCCCACCACTAGGAGGTGTCCACATGGTCTGATAAACACTCCTAACAACCCCACCACTAGGAGGTGTCCACATGGTCTGATAAACACTCCTAACAACCCCACCACTAGGAGGTGTCCACATGGTCTGATAAACACTCCTAACAACCAGACCACTAGGAGGTGTCCACATGGTCTGATAAACACTCCTAACAATCAGACCACTAGGAGGTGTCCACATGGTCTGATAAACACTCCTAACAACCAGACCACTAGGAGGTGTCCACATGGTCTGATAAACACTCCTAACAACCAGACCACTAGGAGGTGTCCACATGGTTTGATAAACACCCCTAACAACCAGACCACTAGGAGGTGTCCACATGGTCTGATAAACACTCCTAACAACCCCACCACTAGGAGGTGTCCACATGGTCTGATAAACATTCCTAACAACCCCACCACTAGGAGGTGACCACATGGTCTAATAAACACTCCTAACAACCAGACCACTAGGAGGTGTCCACATGGTCTGATTAAAACTCCTAATGATCCGACCACTAGGAGGTGTCCACATGGTCTGATAAACACTCCTAACAACCCCACCACTAGGAGGTGTCCACATGGTCTGATAAACACTCCTAACAACCCCAACACTAGGAGGTGTCCACATTCTGAAAAACACTCCTAACAACCCCACCACTAGGAGGTGTCCACATGTTCTGATAAACACTCCTAACAACCCCACCACTAGGAGGTGTCCACATGGTCTGATAAACACTTCTAACAACCCCACCACTAGGAGGAGTCCACATGGTCTGATAAACACCCCTAACAACCAGACCTCTAGGAGGTGTCCACATGGTCTGATAAACACTCCTAACAACCCCACCACTAGGAGGTGTCCACATGGTCTGATAAACACTCCTAACAACGCCACCACTAGGAGGTGTCCACATGGTCTGATAAACACTCCTAACAACGCCACCACTAGGAGGTGTCCACATGGTCTGATAAACACTCCTAACAACCAGACCACTAGGAGGTGTCCACATGGTCTGATAAACACTCCTAACAACCAGACCACTAGGAGGTGTCCACATGGTCTGATAAACACTCCTAACAACCAGACCACTAGGAGGTGTCCACATGGTCTGATAAACACTCCTAACAACCAGACCACTAGGAGGTGTCCACATGGTCTGATAAACACTCCTAACAACCCCACCACTAGGAGGTGTCCACATGGTCTGATAAACACTCCTAACAACCAGACCACTAGTAGGTGTCCACATGGTCTGATAAACACTCCTAACAACGCCACCACTAGGAGGTGTCCACATGGTCTGATAAACACTCCTAACAACCCCACCACTAGGAGGTGTCCACATGGTCTGATAAACACTCCTAACAACGCCACCACTAGGAGGTGTCCACATGGTCTGATAAACACTCCTAACAACCCCACCACTAGGAGGTGTCCACATGGTCTGATAAACACTCCTAACAACCCCACCACTAGGAGGTGTCCACATGGTCTGATAAACACTCCTAACAACGCCACCACTAGGAGGTGTCCACATGGTCTGATAAACACTCCTAACAACCCCACCACTGGGAGGTGTCCACATGGCCTGATCCACCGTTGCATCAGTTTGTATCACATTTCAATGATTAAACTGGTCAGATTGCTTGCGATTAGAGTGTTGGGCCAGTAACCGAAAGGTCACTGGTTCAAATACCTGAGCTGGATGATGAATGTGTGAACTATCTTGTCATCTTTTTGGGTAACCACAATGGAACATTCTAGTGTTGAAGGACATGAACTGGCAGAACAGGTTTCAGCAAAGTATGGAGTCATTGTTTTCAGGAAGGTGTAACCATGACGATAGGCAGACTAAGGGAATGGGTAGCCACCTGAACTACTGTCCTACAGAGACAAACAGCCACCTGAACTACTGCCCTACAGAGACAAACAGCCACCTGAACTACTGCCCTACAGAGACAAACAGCCACCTGAACTACTGTCCTACAGAGACAAACAGCCACCTGAACTACTGCCCTACAGAGACAAACAGCCACCTGAACTACTGTCCTACAGAGACAAACAGCCACCTGAACTACTGCCCTACAGAGACAAACAGCCACCTGAACTACTGCCCTACAAATACAAACAGCCACCTGAACTACTGCCCTACAGAGACAAACAGCCACCTGAACTACTGCCCTACAGAGACAAACAGGCACCTGAACTACTGCCCTACAAATACAAACAGCCACCTGAACTACTGTCCTACAGAAACAAACAGCCACCTGAACTACTGTCCTACAGAGACAAACAGCCACCTGAACTACTGTCCTACAGAGACAAACAGCCACCTGAACTACTGTCCTAGAGAAACAAACAGCCACCTGAACTACTGACCTACAGAGACAAACAGCCACCTGAACTACTGTCCTACAGAGACAAACAGCCACCTGAACTACTGTCCTACAGAGACAAACAGCCACCTGAACTACTGTCCTACAGAGACAAACAGCATCTACACAAACAGCCACCTGAACTACTGTCCTACAGAGACAAACAGCCACCTGAACTACTGTCCTACAGAGACAAACAGCCACCTGAACTACTGTCCTACAGAGACAAACAGCCACCTGAACTACTGTCCTACAGAGACAAACAGCCACCTGAACTACTGTCCTACAGAGACAAACAGCCACCTGAACTACTGTCCTACAGAGACAAACAGCCACCTGAACTACTGTCCTACAGAGACAAACAGCATCTACACAAACAGCCACCTCAACTACTGTCCTACAGAGACAAACAGCATCTACACAAACAGCCACCTGAACTACTGCCCTACAGAAAAAAACAGCCACCTGAACTACTGCCCTACAGAGACAAACATTCACCTGAACTACTGTCCCACAGAGACAAACAGCCACCTGAACTACTGTCCTACAGAGACAAACAGCATCAACACAAACAGTGAATCTGAGTAAAATGGCATTCAAGTTTGTTTGCTAGTCCATGCATATCAGCCATGACCACTGATCTGACCTGTGTGTGTGTGTGTGTGTGTGTGTGTGTGTGTGTGTGTGTGTGTGTGTGTGTGTGTGTGTGTGTGTGTGTGTGTGTGTGTGTGTGTGTATGTGTGTGTGTGAGAGAGTGGTTAGGTCCTATAGGATACTTTAATCAGTATGGTTAATTGGACAGGTCAGAGTCTATGTTTGTTGTGGAGTGGACCCCCCTACAGGCTATGGGCTAAGCCACCAATGTCTTCAAATCCGGGGAAGCTACCCCTGGGGAGAGAGGAGCTGCTACCCTTGCGGAGAGAGGAGCTGCTACCCTTGCGGAGAGAGGAGCTGCTACCCCTGGAGAGAGAGGAGATGCTACCCCTGGAGAGAGAGGAGCTGCTACCCCCGGGGAGAGAGGAGATGCTACCCCTGGGGAGAGAGGAGCTGCTACCCCTGGAGAGAGAGGAGATGCTACCCCTGGGGAGAGAGGAGCTGCTACCCCTGGAGAGAGAGGAGCTGCTACCCCTGGGAGAGAGGAGCTGCTACCCCTGGAGAAAGAGGAGCTGCTACCCCTGGAGAGAGAGGAGCTGCTATCCCTGGGGAGAGAGGAGCTGCTACGCCTGGGGAGAGAGGAGATGCTACCCCTGGAGAGAGAGGAGCTGCTACCCCTGGGGAGAGAGGAGATGCTACCCCTGGAGAGAGAGGAGCTGCTACCCCTGGAGAGAGAGGAGATGCTACCCCTGGGGAGAGAGAGGAGCTGCTACCCCTGGGGAGAGAGGAGATGCTACCCCTGGGGAGAGAGGAGCTGCTACCCCTGGAGAGAGAGGAGCTGCTACCCCTGGGGAGAGAGGAGATACTACCCCTGGGGAGAGAGGAGCTGCTACCCCTGGGAGAGAGGAGCTGCTACCCTTGCGGAGAGAGGAGTTGCTACCCCTGGGGAGAGAGGAGCTGCTATCCCTGGAGAGAGAGGAGCTGCTATCCCTGGAGAGAGAGGAGCTGCTACCCCTGGAGAGAGAGGAGCTGCTATCCCTGGGGAGAGAGGACCTGCTACCCCTGGGAGAGAGGAGCTGCTACCCTTGCGGAGAGAGGAGTTGCTACCCCTGGGGAGAGAGGAGCTGCTATCCCTGGAGAGAGAGGAGCTGCTATCCCTGGAGAGAGAGGAGCTGCTACCCCTGGAGAGAGAGGAGCTGCTATCCCTGGGGAGAGAGGAGCTGCTACCCCTGGGGAGAGAGGAGCTGCTACCCCTGGGGAGAGAGGAGGTGCTACCCCTTGGGGAGAGAGGAGCTGTTATCTCTGGGGAGAGAGAGGAGCTGCAAACAGGAGAGACTGCAACCTTGCTCGGGAAGAGCTTAACGATTGGTGATTGTTGGGGCACGTTTGGTAGGAGCTTCAGTGATGAAGACTGTTTCACAATATGCCATGGCCGTCTCAGTCACCAGGTCTCAACACAATTGAACACAACCATCAAAAAAACACCAAATGATGGATTTTCTTGTGGAAGAATGGTGTCACATCCCTCCAATAGAGTTCAAGACAGATATAGAATGTATTCCAAGGCACATTGTAAGAGCTGTAAAGAGAGAGGGAGAGAGAACAGGCAGAACCTGATATGTAAATGAGCAGAGCAAATGAAAGTAACTTTTGACGACCTGATGATCATTCAGACTCTGTTTCTATTGAGAGATAAAAGGTAAGACAACGATTGTTATGTGTATTCATATAGTTGATGATATTGTTATGTGTATTCATATAGTTGATGATATTGTTATGTGTATTCATATAGTTGATGATATTGTTGTGTGTATTCATATAGTTGATGATATTGTTATGTGTATTCATATAGTTGATGATATTGTTATGTGTATTCATATAGTTGATGATATTGTTGTGTGTATTCATATAGTTGATGATATTGTTATGTGTATTAATATAGTTGATGATATTGTTATGTGTATTAATATAGTTGATGATATTGTTATGTGTATTCATATAGTTGGTGATATTGTTATATTCATATGGTTGATGATATTTATGGTAGACAGAGTGTTATAATAGACCTACTCTCCTTATTTGATGTAAATTAAATGCGGGAGATGAATTTGTTCCGTGCCCGTCTGTGTTCCCCAGGGTGATCACTCCTACACTATCTAGAATCAGGGTGATCTCCTACTGTATCATAGGTCTTTAGACCAGGGTGATATCCTACTGTATCATAGGTCTATAGACCAGGGTGATCTCCTACTGTATCATAGATCTATAGACCAGGGTGATATTCTACTGTAGCATAGGTCTATAGACCAGGGTGATCTCCTACTGTATCATAGGTCTATGGACCAGGGTGATCTCCTACTGTATCATAGGTCTATAGACTTGTCTTCTCAAAACAGGCTTAAAACACAACAATCAACAAACAAACATTTTATCTTTCTAATCTACTGTTAATGCTTTTCACTCAGGGAGGTATTTTGTGTGAAAAAGAGACAAATAATTATTGTGGAAAGACTAACAACAAATTACACTTCCTCAAAACAGGTTGTGTGTATTCATTAGTGCCCATCGTAGCAAAACATTTGGCAACAGAAACCCTTCAGGTCACGTTGTACAGTTGTAGCCTACAACTCGGCATGTTTATACCTGCCTGATGCTGAAACCTGATTGTAGCCTGAGGGGTAAACTATGATACAGGCTTGATATACTGGTTTTCTAAAGCTAGCCAGCCGCAGTTAACTGCACGTTCGAGCTCTGGCCTCATCTATCAGAATATACAGAACAGAACAGAAAATATCTTAATGACTTGCCATGTTCTGGTTGTGAATTCAGGCTACAAGGTGAGAATCCTGCCAGGGATTATTATAACGTGTGTAGATACATTAAATGTCTGGTGTTATTTTAGTATAGTGAAGTATAACACTCCTAACAGTAGATACATTAAATGTATGGTGTAATGTTAGTATAGTGAATGACAGTATAACACTCCTAACAGTAGATACATTAAATGTCTGGTGTAATGTTAGTATAGTGAATGACAGTATAACACTCCTAACAGTAGATACATTAAATGTATGGTGTAATGTTAGTATAGTGAAGTATAACACTCCTAACAGTAGAGACATTAAATGTCTGGTGTAATGTTAGTATAGTGAATGACAGTATAACACTCCTAACAGTAGATACATTAAATGTATGGTGTAATAATAGTATAGTGAATGACAGTATAACACTCCTAACAGTAGAGACATTAAATGTATGGTGTAATGTTAGTATAGTGAATGACAGTATAACACTCCTAACAGTAGATACATTAAATGTATGGTGTAATGTTAGTATAGGGAAGTATAACACTCCTAACAGTAGATACATTAAATGTCTGGTGTAATGTTAGTATAGTGAAGTATAACACTCCTAACAGTAGAGACATTAAATGTATGGTGTAATGTTAGTATAGTGAATGACAGTATAACACTCCTAACAGTAGATACACTAAATGTCTGGTGTAATGTTAGTATAGTGAATGACAGTATAACACTCCTAA
Source organism: Oncorhynchus mykiss (assembly GCF_057628025.1). Lineage (NCBI taxonomy): Eukaryota > Metazoa > Chordata > Actinopteri > Salmoniformes > Salmonidae > Oncorhynchus > Oncorhynchus mykiss. Next base: position 81,218,997 of record NC_143034.1, on the reverse strand, counting down.
CAGTAGAGACATTAAATGTATGGTGTAATGTTAGTATAGTGAATGACAGTATAACACTCCTAACAGTAGAGACATTAAATGTATGGTGTAATGTTAGTATAGCAAGGGCAATTTTGGGGCTTCACCATGTTTCATTGAAATGTACAGCTGTGTGTCATCCGCATAGCAGTGAAAGTTAACATTATGTTTTCGAATAACATCCCCAAGAGGTAAAATATATAGTGAAAACAATAGTGGTCCTAAAACGGAACCTTGAGGAACACCGAAATTTACAGTTGATTTGTCAGAGGACAAACCATTCACAGAGACAAACTGATATCTTTCCGACAGATAAGATCTAAACCAGGCCAGAACTTGTCCGTGTAGACCAATTTGGGTTTCCAATATCTCCAAAAGAATGTGGTGATCGATGGTATCAAAAGCAGCACTAAGGTCTAGGAGCACGAGGACAGATGCAGAGCCTCGGTCCGATGCCATTAAAATGTAATTTACCACCTTCACAAGTGCAGTCTCAGTGCTATGATGGGGTCTAAAACCAGACTGAAGCATTTCGTATACATTGTTTGTCTTCAGGAAGGCAGTGAGTTGTTGCGCAACAGCCTTTTCTAAAGTTTTTGAGAGGAATGGAAGATTCGATATAGGCCGATAGTTTTTTATATTTTCTGGGTCAAGGTTTGGCTTTTTCAAGAGAGGCTTTATTACTGCCACTTTTAGTGAGTTTGGTACACATCCGGTGGATAGAGAGACGTTTATTATGTTCAACATAGGAGGGCCAAGCACAGGAAGCAGCTCTTTCAGTAGTTTAGTTGGAATAGGGTCCAGTATGCAGCTTGAAGGTTTAGTGGCCATGATTATTTTCATCATTATGTCAAGAGATATAGTACTAAAACACTTGAGCGTCTCTCTTGATCCTAGGTCCTGGCAGAGTTGTGCAGACTCAGGACAACTGAGCTTTGAAGGAATACGCAGATTTAAGGAGGAGTCCGTAATTTGCTTTCTAATAATCATAATCTTTTCCTCAAAGAAGTTCATGAATTTATCACTGCTAAAGTGAAAGTCATTCTCTCTTGGGGAATGCTGCTTTTTAGTAAGCTTTGCGACAGTATCAAAAAGGAATTTCGGATTGTTCTTATTTTCCTCAATTAAGTTAGAAAAATAGGATGATCGAGCAGCAGTAAGGGCTCTTCGGTACTGCACAGTACTGTCATTCCAAGCTAGTCGGAAGACTAGTGTAGTGTATAGTGAAGTATAACACTCCTAACAGTAGATACATTAAATGTATGGTGTAATGTTAGTATAGTGAATGACAGTATAACACTCCTAACAGTAGATACATTAAATGTCTGGTGTAATGTTAGTATAGTGAAGTATAACACTCCTAACAGTAGATAAATTAAATGTATGGTGTTATTTTAGTATAGTGAATGACAGTATAACACTCCTAACAGTAGAGACATTAAATGTATGGTGTAATGTTAGTATAGTGAATGACAGTATAACACTCCTAACAGTAGATACATTAAATGTATGGTGTAATGTTAGTATAGGGAAGTATAACACTCCTAACAGTAGATACATTAAATGTATGGTGTAATGTTAGTATAGTGAAGTATAACACTCCTAACAGTAGAGACATTAAATGTATGGTGTAATGTTAGTATAGTGAATGACAGTATAACACTCCTAACAGTAGATACACTAAATGTCTGGTGTAATGTTAGTATAGTGAATGACAGTATAACACTCCTAACAGTAGAGACATTAAATGTATGGTGTAATGTTAGTATAGTGAATGACAGTATAACACTCCTAACAGTAGAGACATTAAATGTATGGTGTAATGTTAGTATAGCAAGGGCAATTTTGGGGCTTCACCATGTTTCATTGAAATGTACAGCTGTGTGTCATCCGCATAGCAGTGAAAGTTAACATTATGTTTTCGAATAACATCCCCAAGAGGTAAAATATATAGTGAAAACAATAGTGGTCCTAAAACGGAACCTTGAGGAACACCGAAATTTACAGTTGATTTGTCAGAGGACAAACCATTCACAGAGACAAACTGATATCTTTCCGACAGATAAGATCTAAACCAGGCCAGAACTTGTCCGTGTAGACCAATTAGGGTTTCCAATCTCTCCAAAAGAATGTGGTGATCGATGGTATCAAAAGCAGCACTAAGGTCTAGGAGCACGAGGACAGATGCAGAGCCTCGGTCCGATGCCATTAAAATGTAATTTACCACCTTCACAAGTGCAGTCTCAGTGCTATGATGGGGTCTAAAACCAGACTGAAGCATTTCGTATACATTGTTTGTCTTCAGGAAGGCAGTGAGTTGTTGCGCAACAGCCTTTTCTAAAGTTTTTGAGAGGAATGGAAGATTCGATATAGGCCGATAGTTTTTTATATTTTCTGGGTCAAGGTTTGGCTTTTTCAAGAGAGGCTTTATTACTGCCACTTTTAGTGAGTTTGGTACACATCCGGTGGATAAAGAGACATTTATTATGTTCAACATAGGAGGGCCAAGCACAGGAAGCAGCTCTTTCAGTAGTTTAGTTGGAATAGGGTCCAGTATGCAGCTTGAAGGTTTAGTGGCCATGATTATTTTCATCATTATGTCAAGAGATATAGTACTAAAACACTTGAGCGTCTCTCTTGATCCTAGGTCCTGGCAGAGTTGTGCAGACTCAGGACAACTGAGCTTTGAAGGAATACGCAGATTTAAGGAGGAGTCCGTAATTTGCTTTCTAATAATCATAATCTTTTCCTCAAAGAAGTTCATGAATTTATCACTGCTAAAGTGAAAGTCATTCTCTCTTGGGGAATGCTGCTTTTTAGTTAGCTTTGCGACAGTATCAAAAAGGAATTTTGGATTGTTCTTATTTTCCTCAATTAAGTTAGAAAAATAGGATGATCGAGCAGCAGTAAGGGCTCTTCGGTACTGCACAGTACTGTCATTCCAAGCTAGTCGGAAGACTAGTGTAGTGTATAGTGAAGTATAACACTCCTAACAGTAGATACATTAAATGTATGGTGTAATGTTAGTATAGTGAAGTATAACACTCCTAACAGTAGATAAATTAAATGTATGGTGTTATTTTAGTATAGTGAATGACAGTAAAACACTCCTAACAGTAGAGACATTAAATGTCTGGTGTAATGTTAGTATAGTGAATGACAGTATAACACTCCTAACAGTAGAGACATTCAATGTATGGTGTAATGTTAGTATAGTGAATGACAGTATAACACTCCTAACAGTAGATACATTAAATGTATGGTGTAATGTTAGTATAGTGAAGTATAACACTCCTAACAGTAGAGACATTAAATGTCTGGTGTAATGTTAGTATAGTGAATGACAGTATAACACTCCTAACAGTAGAGACATTAAATGTCTGGTGTAATGTTAGTATAGTGAATGACAGTATAACACTCCTAACAGTAGATACATTAAATGTCTGGTGTAATGTTAGTATAGTGAATGACAGTATAACACTCCTAACAGTCTACTTCTACTGAGACAGGTTGGTGTCAGTTTAATCACACAACATGGAGCTGACTGGACGTGGTCAAGTCAAATTCAATACGTCAAAAGTTCTAAATTTAACATGTCATATGATACATCATGTTGATATACAGAACAGTGGATATACAGTTGATATACAGTACAGTGGATATACAGTACAGTGGCTATACAGTTGATATACAGTACAGTTGATATACAGTACATTTGATATACAGTACAGTGGATATACAGTTGATATACAGTACAGTGGATATACAGTTGATATACAGTGGATATACAGAACAGTGGATATACAGTACAGTGGATATACAGTGGATATTCAGAACAGTGGATATACAGTTGATATACAGTTGATATACAGTACAGTTGATATACAGTTGATATACAGTACAGTGGATATACAGTACAGTGGCTATACAGTTGATATACAGTACAGTTGATATACAGTACAGTGGATATACAGTGGATATACAGTGGATATACAGAACAGTGGATATGCAGTACAGTTGATATACAGTTGATATACAGTACAGTGGATATACAATTGATATACAGTACAGTGGATATACAGTACAGTGGCTATACAGTTGATATACAGTACAGTGGATATACAGTTGATATACAGTACAGTTGATATACAGTTGATATACAATACAGTTGATATTCAGTGGATATACAGTACAGTGGCTATACAGTTGATAAACAGTACAGTTAATATACAGTACAGTGGCTATACAGTTGATATACAGTACAGTTGATATACAGTACAGTTGATATACAGTGGATATACAGTTGATATACAGTACAGTGGATATACAGTTGATATACAGTGGATATACAGAACAGTGGATATACAGTACAGTGGATATACAGTGGATATACAGTGGATATACAGAACAGTGGATATAGAGTTGATATACAGTTGATATACAGTACAGTGGATATACAGTTGATATACAGTACAGTGGATATACAGTTGATATACAGTACAGTGGCTATACAGTTGATATACAGTACAGTGGATATACAGTGGATATACAGAACAATGGATATACAGTTGATATACAGTACAGTGGCTATATAGTTGATATACAGTACAGTGGCTATACAGTACAGTGATATACAGAACAGTGGATATAGAGTTGATATAAAGTTGATATACAGTACAGTGGCTATACAGTTGATATACAGTACAGTGGATATTCAGTGGAAATACAGTACAGTGGCTATACAGTTGATAAACAGTACAGTGGATATTCGGTGGATATTCAGTACAGTGGATATACAGTTGATATACAATACAGTTGATAAACAGTACAGTGGATATACAGTACAGTGGATATACAGTTGATATACAGTACAGTGGATATACAGTACCGTTGATATACAGTTGATAAACAGTACAGTGAATATACAGTTGATATACAGTACAGTGGATATACAGTACCGTTGATATACAGTTGATAAACAGTACAGTGAATATACAGTCGATATACAGTACAGTTGAAAAACAGTTGATATACAGTACCGTGGCTATACAGTTGATTTACAGTACAGTGGATATACAGTTGATATACAGTACCGTGGTTATACAGTTGATAAACAGTACAGTGGATATACAGTTGATATACAGTACAGTGGATATACAGTTGATATACAGTACAGTTGATATACAGTTGATATACAGTACAGTGGCTATATAGTTGATATACAGTACAGTGGCTAGTTGGTGAGGGCCACAGCATAGTCCTTTAGTCTCTACGGGCCAGATGGCCAGGTGGTGAGGGCCACAGCATGGTCCTTTAGTCTCTATGGACCAGATGGCCAGGTGGTGAGGTCCACAGCATTGTCCTTTAGTCTCTATGGGCCACAGCATAGTCCTTTGTCTCTATGGGCCACAGCATAGTCCTTTGTCTCTATGGGCCAGATGGCCAGGTGGTGAGGGCCTCAGCATAGTCCTTTAGTCTCTACGGGCCAGATGGCCAGGTGGTGAGGTCCACAGCATAGTCCTTTAGTCTCTACGGGCCAGATGGCCAGGTGGTGAGGGCCTCAGCATGGTCCTTTAGTCTCTACGAGCCAGATGGCCAGGTGGTGAGGGCCTCAGCATGGTCCTTTAGTCTCTACGAGCCAGATGGCCAGGTGGTGAGGGCCTCAGCATGGTCCTTTAGTCTCTACGAGCCAGATGGCCAGGTGGTGAGGTCCACAGCATGGTCCTTTAGTCTCTAAGGGCCAGATGGCCAGGTGGTGAGGTCCACAGCATGGTCCTTTAGTCTCTATGGACCAGATGGCCAGGTGGTGAGGTCCACAGCATAGTCCTTTAGTCTCTATGGGCCACAGCATAGTCCTTTAGTCTCTATGGGCCACAGCATAGTCCTTTGTCTCTATGGGCCACAGCATAGTCCTTTGTCTCTATGGGCCACATCATAGTCCTTTAGTCTCTACGAGCCAGATGGCCAGGTGGTGAGGGCCACAGCATGGTCCTTTAGTCTCTACGAGCCAGATGGCCAGGTGGTGAGGGCCACAGCATGGTCCTTTAGTCTCTACGAGCTAGATGGCCAGGTGGTGAGGGCCACAGCATAGTCCTTTAGTCTCTATGGGCCAGATGGCCAGGTGGTGAGGTCCACAGCATGGTCCTTTTGTCTCTACGGGCCAGATGGCCAGGTGGTGAGGGCCACAGCATGGTCCTTTAGTCTCTATGGACCAGATGGCCAGGTGGTGAGGTCCACAGCATAGTCCTTTAGTCTCTATGGGCCACAGCATAGTCCTTTGTCTCTATGGGCCACAGCATAGTCCTTTGTCTCTATGGGCCAGATGGCCAGGTGATGAGGGCCTCAGCATGGTCCTTTAGTCTCTACGGGCCAGATGGCCAGGTGGTGAGGGCCACAGCATAGTCCTTTAGTCTCTACGGGCCAGATGGCCAGGTGGTGAGGGCCTCAGCATGGTCCTTTAGTCTCTACGAGCCAGATGGCCAGGTGGTGAGGGCCTCAGCATGGTCCTTTAGTCTCTACGAGCCAGATGGCCAGGTGGTGAGGGCCTCAGCATGGTCCTTTAGTCTCTACGAGCCAGATGGCCAGGTAGTGAGGGCCACAGCATAGTCCTTTAGTCTCTACGGGCCAGATGGCCAGGTGTTGAAGGCCACAGCATAGTCCTTTAGTCTCTACGGGCCAGATGGCCAGGTGGTGAGGTCCACAGCATGGTCCTTTAGTCTCTACGGGCCAGATGGCCAGGTGGTGAGGGCCACAGCATGGTCCTTTAGTCTCTATGGACCAGATGGCCAGGTGGTGAGGTCCACAGCATTGTCCTTTAGTCTCTATGGGCCACAGCATAGTCCTTTGTCTCTATGGGCCACAGCATAGTCCTTTGTCTCTATGGGCCAGATGGCCAGGTGGTGAGGGCCTCAGCATAGTCCTTTAGTCTCTACGGGCCAGATGGCCAGGTGGTGAGGTCCACAGCATAGTCCTTTAGTCTCTACGGGCCAGATGGCCAGGTGGTGAGGGCCTCAGCATGGTCCTTTAGTCTCTACGAGCCAGATGGCCAGGTGGTGAGGGCCTCAGCATGGTCCTTTAGTCTCTACGAGCCAGATGGCCAGGTGGTGAGGGCCTCAGCATGGTCCTTTAGTCTCTACGAGCCAGATGGCCAGGTGGTGAGGTCCACAGCATGGTCCTTTAGTCTCTATGGACCAGATGGCCAGGTGGTGAGGTCCACTGCATAGTCCTTTAGTCTCTATGGGCCACAGCATAGTCCTTTGTCTCTATGGGCCACAGCATAGTCCTTTGTCTCTATGGGCCACAGCATAGTCCTTTAGTCTCTACGAGCCAGATGGCCAGGTGGTGAGGGCCACAGCATAGTCCTTTAGTCTCTACGAGCCAGATGGCCAGGTGGTGAGGGCCTCAGCATGGTCCTTTAGTCTCTACGAGCCAGATGGCCAGGTGGTGAGGGCCACAGCATAGTCCTTTATTCTCTACGGGCCAGATGGCCAGTTGGTGAGGGCCACAGCATAGTCCTTTAGTCTCTATGGGCCAGATGGCCAGGTGGTGAGGTCCACAGCATGGTCCTTTAGTCTCTACGGGCCAGATGGCCAGGTGGTGAGGGCCACAGCATAGTCCTTTAGTCTCTACGGGCCAGATGGCCAGGTGGTGAGGGCCTCAGCATGGTCCTTTAGTCTCTACAAGCCAGATGGCCAGGTGGTGAGGGCCTCAGCATGGTCCTTTAGTCTCTACGAGCCAGATGGCCAGGTGGTGAGGGCCTCAGCATGGTCCTTTAGTCTCTACGAGCCAGATGGCCAGGTGGTGAGGGCCTCAGCATGGTCCTTTAGTCTCTACGAGCCAGATGGCCAGGTGGTGAGGGCCACAGCATGGGGAAAGAAAAATATGATCATCCAGTTACAGGAAAACTAAAACGTTTCTTGTATTTGAGTGTATTTAAGCTTTAAAAATGTAATGTCTTTCGTCAGAATGGCGATCGGACCAAAGTGGAGCGTTGTAAGTGTTCATGATTTTTATTTATCAAAACATTTGAACTAAATAACAAAGTGAAAAAACGAACAGTTCTGTAAAGCAAATAAACTATACTGAAAACAACTACCCACAAAACTCAAATGAAAAAGGACAACTTATATATGATCCCCAATCTTAGACAACGATAGACAGCTGCCTCTGATTGGGAACCACACCAACATAGAAATAAAGAAACTAGAATGCCCACCCTTGTCACACCCTGGCCTCACCAAAATAGAGAATCAAAACCTTTCTATGGCCAGGGCTTGACAGTACCCCCCGCAAAGGTGCGGATTCCGGCCGCAAAACCTGACTCTAAAGGGGAGGGTCCGGGTGGTATCCCTTCATGGCGGCGGCTCTGGTGCTGGACGTAGACCCTCCTCCGCCCGCAGATCCCTCCACTTTGGCGGCGGCCCTGGTGCATGGACCTTCACTGGAGGAACCTGGCGACAGATCATCGCCGGGGGCTCCGGACTGGGGACCGTCGCTGGACCGTCGCTCAGTACAGTACAGTACATTTCCGGTCACAACTTGCAGACTTGTTTTCGAGTTGCTGTGCGTTTTTTTGCCAACCTGTTTTGCTACCTGACAAATTTACGGTTTTTACTTTTTAATTACCGTTTATATATATTTATTTTTTTTCCTCAACTTTTTCACTCCGGACGCTTTATCTGGACACGATTAGTCAGGACCTCCAACAGCCGAAGCTAAGTAGTAACATTAACATGATGCCTTCTAATTGCAGTCGCTGTACTCGCCTTACGGCGAGGATAGCTGTGCTACAAGCCCAGCTTCAGACGCAATCGCTAGGCAAGAGTAATTTCAGTGTAGGAAAGGATGAAACAGCGTCTGTGCCACCAGTAAGTACAGATAGTAGTATAAATACCCTGGCACAGTCCCCGCAGCCGGACAACTTTCTCACGGTTTCTGGAAGGAAATGCTGTAGGAACGCTTAACCGATGTCGCTCATTCAGCCGACAAAAACTTTCAACCGGTTTTCCCCATTAAGCAGCGGGTCGGAGTCAGAGGCCGAGTCTTCTCTGGTCTCTACTCCTCCCGTTACGGGGTCTGAGACGCCGAAGCTTCCCACCATTAGCTCTGACAAATTGAAAACTCTAGTCATTGGCGACTGCATTACCCGCAGTATTAGACTTAAAACTAATCATCCAGCGATCATACACTGTTTACCGGGGGGCAGGGCTACCGACGTTAAGGCTAATCTGAAGATGGTGCTGGCTAAAGCTAAAACTGGCGAGTGTAGAGAGTATAGAGATATTGTTATCCACGTGGCACCAACGATGTTAGGATGAAACAGTCAGAGATCACCAAGCGCAACATAGCTTCTGCGTGTAAATCAGCTAGAAAGATGTGTCGGCATCGAGTAATTGTCTCTGGCCCCCTCCCAGTTAGGGGGAGTGATGAGCTCTACAGCAGAGTCTCACAACTCAATCGCTGGTTGAAAACTGTTTTCTGCCCCTCCCAAAAGATAGAATTTGTAGATAATTGATCCTCTTTCTGGGACTCACCCACAAACAGGACCAAGCCTGACCTGCTGAGGAGTGACGGACTCCATCCTAGCTGGAGGGGTGCTCTCATTTTATCTACCAACATAGACAGGGCTCTAACTCCTCTAGCTCCACAATGAAATAGGGTGCAGGCCAGGCAGCAGGCTGTTAGCCAGCCTGCCAGCATAGTGGAGTCTGCGACTAGCACAGTCAGTGTAGTCAGCTCAGCTATCACCATTGAAACCGTGTCTGTGCCTCGACCTAGGTTGGGCAAAACTAAACATGGCGGTGTTCGCCTTAGCAATCTCACTAGGATAAAGACCACCTCCATTCCTGTCAGTATTAAAAGAGATCATGATACCTCACATCTCAAAATAGGGCTACTTAATGTTAGATCCCTTACTTCAAAGGCAATTATAGTCAATGAACTAATCACTGATCATAATCTTGATGTGATTGGCCTGACTGAAACATGGCTTAAGCCTGATGAATTTACTGTGTTAAATGAGGCCTCACCTCCTGGCTACACTAGTGACCATATCCCCCGTGCATCCCGCAAAGGCGGAGGTGTTGCTAACATTTACGATAGCAAATTTCAATTTACAAAAAAAAAAATGACGTTTTCGTCTTTTGAGCTTCTAGTCATGAAATCTATGCAGCCTACTCAATCACTTTTTATAGCTACTGTTTACAGGCCTCCTGGGACATATACAGCGTTCCTCACTGAGTTCCCTGAATTCCTATCGGACCTTGTAGTCATAGCAGATAATATTCTAATCTTTGGTGACTTTAATATTCACATGGAAAAGTCCACAGACCCACTCCAAAAGGCTTTCGGAGCCATCATCGACTCAGTGGGTTTTGTCCAACATGTCTCTGGACCCACTCACTGTCACAGTCATACGCTGGACTTAGTTTTGTCCCATGGAATAAATGTTGTGGATCTTAATGTTTTTCCTCATAATCCTGGACTATCGGACCACCATTTTATTACGTTTGCAATTGCAACAAATAATCTGCTCAGACCCCAACCAAGGATCATCAAAAGTCGTGCTATAAATTCACAGACAACACAAAGATTCCTTGATGTCCTTCCAGATTCCCTCGGTCTACCCAAGGACGCCAGAGGACAAAAATCAGTTAACCACCTAACTGAGGAACTCAATTTAACCTTGCGCAATACCCTAGATGCAGTTGCACCCCTAAAAACTAAAAACATTTCTCATAAGAAACTAGCTCCCTGGTACACAGAAAATACCCGAGCTCTGAAGCAAGCTTCCAGAAAATTGGAATGGAAATGGCGCCACACCAAACTGGAAGTCTTCCGACTAGCTTGGAATGACAGTACTGTGCAGTACCGAAGAGCCCTTACTGCTGCTCGATCATCCTATTTTTCTAACTTAATTGAGGAAAATAAGAACAATCCGAAATTCCTTTTTGATACTGTCGCAAAGCTAACTAAAAAGCAGCATTCCCCAAGAGAGAATGACTTTCACTTTAGCAGTGATAAATTCATGAACTTCTTTGAGGAAAAGATTATGATTATTAGAAAGCAAATTACGGACTCCTCCTTAAATCTGCGTATTCCTTCAAAGCTCAGTTGTCCTGAGTCTGCACAACTCTGCCAGGACCTAGGATCAAGAGAGACGCTCAAGTGTTTTAGTACTATATCTCTTGACACAATGATGAAAATAATCATGGCCACTAAACCTTCAAGCTGCATACTGGACCCTATTCCAACTAAACTACTGAAAGAGCTGCTTCCTGTGCTTGGCCTTCCTATGTTGAACATAATAAACGTCTCTCTATCCACCGGATGTGTACCAAACTCACTAAAAGTGGCAGTAATAAAGCCTCTCTTGAAAAAGCCAAACCTTGACCCAGAAAATATAAAAAACTATCGGCCTATATCGAATCTTCCATTCCTCTCAAAAACTTTAGAAAAGGCTGTTGCGCAACAACTCACTGCCTTCCTGAAGACAAACAATGTATACGAAATGCTTCAGTCTGGTTTTAGACCCCATCATAGCACTGAGACTGCACTTGTGAAGGTGGTAAATTACATTTTAATGGCATCGGACCGAGGCTCTGCATCTGTCCTCGTGCTCCTAGACCTTAGTGCTGCTTTTGATACCATCGATCACCACATTCTTTTGGAGAGATTGGAAACCCTAATTGGTCTACACGGACAAGTTCTGGCCTGGTTTAGATCTTATCTGTCGGAAAGATATCAGTTTGTCTCTGTGAATGGTTTGTCCTCTGACAAATCAACTGTAAATTTCGGTGTTCCTCAAGGTTCCGTTTTAGGACCACTATTGTTTTCACTATATATTTTACCTCTTGGGGATGTTATTCGAAAACATAATGTTAACTTTCACTGCTATGCGGATGACACACAGCTGTACATTTCAATGAAACATGGTGAAGCCCCAAAATTGCCCTTGCTAGAAGCATGTGTTTCAGACATAAGGAAGTGGATGGCTGCAAACTTTCTACTTTTAAACTCGGACAAAACAGAGATGCTTGTTCTAGGTCCCAAGAAACAAAGAGATCTTCTGTTGAATCTGACAATTAATCTTAATGGTTGTACAGTCGTCTCAAATAAAACTGTGAAGGACCTCGGCGTTACTCTGGACCCTGATCTCTCTTTTGACGAACATATCAAGACCATTTCAAGGACAGCTTTTTTCCATCTACGTAACATTGAAAAAATCAGAAACTTTCTGTCCAAAAATGATGCAGAAAAATTAAACCATGCTTTTGTCACTTCTAGGTTAGACTACTGCAATGCTCTACTTTCCGGCTACCCGGATAAAGCACTAAATAAACTTCAGTTAGTGCTAAATATGGCTGCTAGAATCCTGACTAGAACCCAAAAATTTGATCATATTACTTCAGTGCTAGCCTCTCTACACTGGCTTCCTGTCAAAGCAAGGGCTGACTGCAAGGTTTTACTGCTAACCTACAAAGCATTACATGGGCTTGCTCCTACCTATCTCTCTGATTTGGTCCTGCCGTACATACCTACACGTACGCTACGGTCACAAGACGCAGGCCTCCTAATTGTCCCTAGAATTTCTAAGCAAACATCTGGAGGCAGGTCTTTCTCCTATAGAGCTCCATTTTTATGGAACGGTCTGCCTACCCATGTCAGAGACGCAAACTCGGTCTCAACCTTTAAGTCTCTACTGAAGACTCATCTCTTCAGTGGGTCATATGATTGAGTGTAGTCTGGCCCAGGAGTGGGAAGGTGAACGGAAAGGCTCTGGAGCAACGAACCGCCCTTGCAGTCTCTGCCTGGCCAGTTCCCCTCTTTCCACTGGGGTTCTCTGCCTCTAACCCTATTACAGGGGCTGGGTCACTGGCTTACTGGGGCTCTCTCATGCCGTCCCTGGAGGGGGTGCGTCACCTGAGTGGGTTGATTCACTGATGTGGTCATCCTGTCTGGGTTGGCTCCCCCCCTTGGGTTGTGCCGTGGCAGAGGTCTTTGTGGGCTATACTCAGCCTTGTCTCAGGATGGTAAGTTGGTGGTTGAAGATATCCCTCTAGTGGTGTGGGGGCTGTGCTTTGACAAAGTGGGTGGGGTTATATCCTTCCTGTTTGGCCCTGTCCGGGGGTGTCCTCGGATGGGGCCACAGTGTCTCCTGACCCCTCCTGTCTCAGCCTCCAGTATTTATGCTGCAGTAGTTTATGTGTCGGGGGGCTAGGGTCAGTTTGTTATATATATATATATATATATATATATATATATATATATATATATATCCTGGTCCAAGGAGGTGTACTGGAGACCAGGAGCGCTGAGCCGGCACCATCCGTCCTGGCTGGATGTCCATTCTAGCCCCGCCAATGCAGGGATCTGGAATAGAGTGCACCGGGCTTGAATGCATAACACAGTGCCTGACCTATCAGGATATATATATCTCTAATGTATATATCTTTAATGTATATCTCTAATGTATATATCTCTAATATACATCTCTAATGTATATGTCTCTAATATATATCTCTAATATATATCTCTAATGTATATATCTCTAATGTATATATCTCTAATATATATCTCTAATATATATCTCTAATGTATATATCTCTAATATATATCTCTAATATAAATTTCTAATGTATATATCTCTAATGTATATATCTCTAATATATATCTCTAATGTATATATCTCTAATGTATATCTCTAATGTATATATCTCTAATGTATATGGCTATATCAGGATATATATACCTCTCTCTAATGTGTATGAGTCTATCAGGATATATATACCTCTCTCTAATGTATATGTCTCTATCAGGATATATATACCTCTCTCTACGGCTCTATCAGGATATATATACCTCTCTCTACGGCTCTATCAGGATATATATACCTCTCTAATGTATATGACTCTATCAGGATATATATACCTCTCTAATGTATATGACTCTATCAGGATATATATACCTCTCTCTAATGACTATCAGGATATATACACCTCTCTAATGTATATGACTATATCAGGATATATATACCTCTCTAATGTATATGGCTATATCAGGATATATATACCTCTCTCTAATGTATATGGCTCTATCAGGATATATATACCTCTCTCTAATGTATATGGCTATATCAGGATATATATACCTCTCTCTAATGTATATGACTATATCAGGATCTATATACCTCTCTCTAATGTATATGACTCTATCAGGATATATATACCTCTCTCTAATGTATATGTCTCTATCAGGATATATATACCTCTCTCTAATGTATTTGGCTATATCAGCATATATATATACCTCTCTCTAATGTATATGGCTCTATCAGTATATATATACCTCTCTCTAATGTATATGACTCTATCAGGATATATTTACACCTCTCTCTAATGTATATGGCTATATCAGGATATATATATACCTCTCTCTAATGTATATGGCTCTATCAGGATATATATACCTCTCTCTAATGTATATGGCTCTATCAGGATATATATACCTCTCTCTAATGTATATGGCTCTATCAGGATATATATACCTCTCTCTACGGCTCTATCAGGATATATATACCTCTCTCTACGGCTCTATCAGGATATATATACCTCTCTAATGTATATGACTCTATCAGGATATATATACCTCTCTAATGTATATGACTATATCAGGATATATATACCTCTCTCTAATGACTATCAGGATATATACACCTCTCTAATGTATATGACTATATCAGGATATATATACCTCTCTCTAACGTATATGGCTATATCAGGATATATATACCTCTCTCTAATGTATATGACTATATCAGGATCTATATACCTCTCTCTAATGTATATGACTCTATCAGGATATATATACCTCTCTCTAATGTATATGTCTCTATCAGGAGATATATACCTCTCTCTAATGTATTTGGCTATATCAGGATATATATATACCTCTCTAATGTATATGGCTCTATCAGGATATATATACCTCTCTCTAATGTATATGGCTCTATCAGGATATATATAACTCTCTCTAATGTATATGGCTCTATCAGGATATATATACCTCTCTCCACGGCTCTATCAGGATATATATACCTCTCTCTATGGCTCTATCAGGATATATATACCTCTCTAATGTATATGACTCTATCAGGATATATATACCTCTCTAATGTATATGACTCTATCAGGATATATATACCTCTCTCTAATGACTATCAGGATATATACACCTCTCTAATGTATATGACTATATCAGGATATATATACCTCTCTAATGTATATGGCTATATCAGGATATATATACCTGACTCTAATGTATATGGCTCTATCAGGATATATATACCTCTCTCTAACGTATATGGCTATATCAGGATATATATACCTCTCTCTAATGTATATGACTATATCAGGATCTATATACCTCTCTCTAATGTATATGACTCTATCAGGATATATATACCTCTCTCTAATGTATATGTCTCTATCAGGAGATATATACCTCTCTCTAATGTATTTGGCTATATCAGGATATATATATACCTCTCTCTAATGTATATGGCTCTATCAGGATATATATATACCTCTCTCTAATGTATATGGCTATATCAGGATATATATATACCTCTCTAATGTATATGACTCTATCAGGATATATATACCTCTCTCTAATGTATATGACTCTATCAGGATATATATACCTCTCTCTAATGTATATGACTATATCAGGATATATATACCTCTCTCTAATGTATTTGGCTATATCAGGATATATATATACCTCTCTCTAATGTATATGGCTCTATCAGGATATATATATACCTCTCTCTAATGTATATGGCTATATCAGGATATATATATACCTCTCTAATGTATATGACTCTATCAGGATATATATACCTCTCTCAAATGTATATGACTCTATCAGGATATATATACCTCTCTCTAATGTATATGACCATATCAGGATATATATACCTCTCTCTAATGTATATGACTCTATCAGGATATATATACCTCTCTAATGTATATGGCTCTATCATGATATATATACCTCTCTAATGTATATGACTCTATCAGGATATATATACCTCTCTAATGCATATGGCTCTATCAGGATATATTTCCCTATCTAATGTATATGACTCAATCAGGATATATATACCTCTCTCTAATGTATTTGGCTATATCAGGATATATATATACCTCTCTAATGTATATGGCTCTATCAGGATATATATACCTCTCTCTAATGTATATGGCTCTATCAGGATATATATAACTCTCTCTAATGTATATGGCTCTATCAGGATATATATACCTCTCTCCACGGCTCTATCAGGATATATATACCTCTCTCTACGGCTCTATCAGGATATATATACCTCTCTAATGTATATGACTCTATCAGGATATATATACCTCTCTAATGTATATGACTCTATCAGGATATATATACCTCTCTAATGTATATGACTCTATCAGGATATATATACCTCTCTAATGTATATGACTATATCAGGATATATATACCTCTCTCTAATGACTATCAGGATATATACACCTCTCTAATGTATATGACTATATCAGGATATATATACCTCTCTCTAACGTATATGGCTATATCAGGATATATATACCTCTCTCTAATGTATATGACTATATCAGGATCTATATACCTCTCTCTAATGTATATGACTCTATCAGGATATATATACCTCTCTCTAATGTATATGTCTCTATCAGGAGATATATACCTCTCTCTAATGTATTTGGCTATATCAGGATATATATATACCTCTCTAATGTATATGGCTCTATCAGGATATATATACCTCTCTCTAATGTATATGGCTCTATCAGGATATATATAACTCTCTCTAATGTATATGGCTCTATCAGGATGTATATACCTCTCTCCACGGCTCTATCAGGATATATATACCTCTCTCTACGGCTCTATCAGGATATATATACCTCTCTAATGTATATGACTCTATCAGGATATATATACCTCTCTAATGTATATGACTCTATCAGGATATATATACCTCTCTCTAATGACTATCAGGATATATACACCTCTCTAATGTATATGACTATATCAGGATATATATACCTCTCTAATGTATATGGCTATATCAGGATATATATACCTCTCTCTAATGTATATGGCTCTATCAGGATATATATACCTCTCTCTAATGTATATGGCTATATCAGGATATATATACCTCTCTCTAATGTATATGACTATATCAGGATCTATATACCTCTCTCTAATGTATATGACTCTATCAGGATATATATACCTCTCTCTAATGTATATGTCTCTATCAGGAGATATATACCTCTCTCTAATGTATTTGGCTATATCAGGATATATATATACCTCTCTCTAATGTATATGGCTCTATCAGGATATATATATACCTCTCTCTAATGTATATGGCTATATCAGGATATATATATACCTCTCTAATGTATATGGCTCTATCAGGATATATATATACCTCTCTCTAATGTATATGGCTATATCAGGATATATATATACCTCTCTAATGTATATGACTCTATCAGGATATATATACCTCTCTCAAATGTATATGACTCTATCAGGATATATATACCTCTCTCTAATGTATATGACCATATCAGGATATATATACCTCTCTCTAATGTATATGACTCTATCAGGATATATATACCTCTCTAATGTATATGGCTCTATCATGATATATATACCTCTCTAATGTATATGACTCTATCAGGATATATATACCTCTCTAATGCATATGGCTCTATCAGGATATATTTCCCTATCTAATGTATATGACTCAATCAGGATATATATACCTCTCTCTAATGTATTTGGCTATATCAGGATATATATATACCTCTCTAATGTATATGGCTCTATCAGGATATATATACCTCTCTCTAATGTATATGGCTCTATCAGGATATATATAACTCTCTCTAATGTATATGGCTCTATCAGGATATATATACCTCTCTCCACGGCTCTATCAGGATATATATACCTCTCTCTACGGCTCTATCAGGATATATATACCTCTCTAATGTATATGACTCTATCAGGATATATATACCTCTCTAATGTATATGACTCTATCAGGATATATATACCTCTCTAATGTATATGACTCTATCAGGATATATATACCTCTCTAATGTATATGACTATATCAGGATATATATACCTCTCTCTAATGACTATCAGGATATATACACCTCTCTAATGTATATGACTATATCAGGATATATATACCTCTCTCTAACGTATATGGCTATATCAGGATATATATACCTCTCTCTAATGTATATGACTATATCAGGATCTATATACCTCTCTCTAATGTATATGACTCTATCAGGATATATATACCTCTCTCTAATGTATATGTCTCTATCAGGAGATATATACCTCTCTCTAACGTATATGGCTATATCAGGATATATATACCTCTCTCTAATGTATATGACTATATCAGGATCTATATACCTCTCTCTAATGTATATGACTCTATCAGGATATATATACCTCTCTCTAATGTATATGTCTCTATCAGGAGATATATACCTCTCTCTAATGTATTTGGCTATATCAGGATATATATATACCTCTCTAATGTATATGGCTCTATCAGGATATATATACCTCTCTCTAATGTATATGGCTCTATCAGGATATATATAACTCTCTCTAATGTATATGGCTCTATCAGGATGTATATACCTCTCTCCACGGCTCTATCAGGATATATATACCTCTCTCTACGGCTCTATCAGGATATATATACCTCTCTAATGTATATGACTCTATCAGGATATATATACCTCTCTAATGTATATGACTCTATCAGGATATATATACCTCTCTCTAATGACTATCAGGATATATACACCTCTCTAATGTATATGACTATATCAGGATATATATACCTCTCTAATGTATATGGCTATATCAGGATATATATACCTCTCTCTAATGTATATGGCTCTATCAGGATATATATACCTCTCTCTAATGTATATGGCTATATCAGGATATATATACCTCTCTCTAATGTATATGACTATATCAGGATCTATATACCTCTCTCTAATGTATATGACTCTATCAGGATATATATACCTCTCTCTAATGTATATGTCTCTATCAGGAGATATATACCTCTCTCTAATGTATTTGGCTATATCAGGATATATATATACCTCTCTCTAATGTATATGGCTCTATCAGGATATATATATACCTCTCTCTAATGTATATGGCTATATCAGGATATATATATACCTCTCTAATGTATATGACTCTATCAGGATATATATACCTCTCTCTAATGTATATGACTCTATCAGGATATATATACCTCTCTCTAATGTATATGACTATATCAGGATATATATACCTCTCTCTAATGTATTTGGCTATATCAGGATATATATATACCTCTCTCTAATGTATATGGCTCTATCAGGATATATATATACCTCTCTCTAATGTATATGGCTATATCAGGATATATATATACCTCTCTAATGTATATGACTCTATCAGGATATATATACCTCTCTCTAATGTATATGACTCTATCAGGATATATATACCTCTCTCTAATGTATATGGCTCTATCAGGATATATATACCTCTCTCTAATGTATATGACCATATCAGGATATATATACCTCTCTCTAATGTATATGACTCTATCAGGATATATATACCTCTCTAATGTATATGGCTCTATCATGATATATATACCTCTCTAATGTATATGACTCTATCAGGATATATATACCTCTCTAATGTATATGACTATCAGGATATATATACCTCTCTCTAATGTATATGACTCTATCAGGATATATATACCTCTCTAATGTATATGACTCTATCAGGATATATATAACTCTCTCTAATGTATATGACTCTATGAGGATTCACTTTTGACCATTTTACATATTTTATGTACTGTTGTTTAGGCTGGTTGAATGAGTTGTCTTTGAAAGCTACTTCATCTGCAAGGAAACAGGCGGCTGCACCAGTGACTGTAAGTTATGTGTGGCAGGGGAGCCTAGTGGTTAGAGTGTTGGACTAGTAACCGAAAGGTTGCAAGTTTGAATCCCCGAGCTGACAAGGTACAAATCTGTCGTTCTGCCCCTGAACAGGCAGTTAACCCACTGTTCCTAGGTCGTCATTGGAAATAAGAATTTGTTCTTAACTGACTTGCCTAGTTAAATAAAGGTAAAAAAAAAAAAAAAAAAAAAAAAAAAGTGATTTCCTCATATGAAATTAGAAGTATGTTTGTAGCCCACGCAGTTATAAAATGGCTGTTGAAACTGTAACACATATTTCTCTGTAACATTAAATAAATGTGTTGGAATGTAGGAAAGATGGGCAGACTCTCGTACTGTAGGTCTAGGCTACCTACAAACTATTATAAGGTTAGGTCTAGGCTACCTACAAACTATTATAAGGTTAGGTCTAGGCTACCTACAAACTATTATAAGGTTAGGTCTAGGCTACCTACAAACTATTATAAGGTTAGGTCTAGGCTACCTGCAAACTATTATAAGGTTAGGTCTAGGTTACCTACAAACTATTATAACGTTAGGTCGACGTCAGACATTCAATAGTCAGTTTAGGTTGAGTTATGATCACTTATCATGCTGACAAACCTGATGGTCTCTGTGAACTGATCTGAACAGGTTTAGACTGGTCATCTATTATATGTAGGTTATAGGCTATCTACATATCACTAACAACCCACTACTATACATTGTAATCTAGTCTACTTTACATAATATAACATCTACATATCACTAACAACCCACTACTATACATTATAACCTAGTCTACTTTACATAATATAACATCTCTTACTTGATGCATAAAACCTTTCTGAATGGATCAATGATTTCCCCCTCAGATCAATCATGTCCGTTTTACCCCTTCTGTCTATATTCTCAGATACGTTTAGAAAAGAACAGATTGAAAGACAAGAAATAGCCTACTATTACTTAATGAAAATAATTGTGAGACATGGCCTTGTGTTGCCGTACTGTCTATAACTAACAAACAGTAGTATATTATTATTATTATGGATGTTTATTATGTTTATTATTTATTATTGATTGTTCATGTGATGCATTAATCAAATGACTGTTTAGATATGTCTGTTAGTAAATGTTTCATAAGAGATAACGAATAAATGATAACAATTGATATTCAAGAATTATTGTGTTAACCACAACCAACATGCTTGAACTCTGTTTAGGTGTCAGTTGCTCTAAAATGAGTCTCTCTGGGGAGAGAGAGGGGGACCCTCCCTCTAAAATAAGACTCCCCGAGGAACATGACACCAAAGCTAAGAGGTGAGATGACAATTGTGGTGAAGAATTATTAAGAGTTTACTTCCAAAAAAAACGCACCTCTGTTTTTTAGTCTGAAATGGTTGCTTATGGGTACCTTCAATATTACTGGGGTCTGAGGAGGTACTGCTGGGGTTCTCAATCCGGGATCTGGGGAGGTACTGCTGGGGTTCTCAATCCGGGGTCTGTGGAGGTACTGCTGGGGTTCTCAATCCGGTTCTCAATCCGGGGTCTGAGGAGGTACTGCTGGGGTTCTCAATCCAGGGGTCTGAGGAGGTACTGCTGGGGTTCTCAATCCGGGGTCTGGGGAGGTACTGCTGGGGTTCTCAATCCGGGGTCTGAGGAGGTACTGCTGGGGTTCTCAATCCGGGGTCTGAGGAGGTACTGCTGGGGTTCTCAATCCGGGGTCTGTGGAGGTACTGCAGGGGTTCTCAATCCGGGGTCTGAGGAGGTACTGCGGGGGTTCTCAATCCGGGGTCTGTGGAGGTACTGCTGTGGTTCTCAATCCGGGTCTGTGGAGGTACTGCTGGGGTTCTCAATCCGGGGTCTGTGGAGGTACTGCTGTGGTTCTCAATCCGGGGTCTGTGGAGGTACTGCTGGGGTTCTCAATCCGGGGTCTGAGGAGGTACTGCTGGGGTTCTCAATCCGGGGTCTGAGGAGGTACTGCTGGGGTTCTCAATCCGGGGTCTGTGGAGGTACTGCTGGGGTTCTCAATCCGGGTCTGTGGAGGTACTGCCGGGGTTCTCAATCCGAGGTCTGCGGAGGTACTGCTGGGGTACTCAATCCGGTTCTCAATCTGGGGTCTGAGGAGGTACTGTAGGGGTTCCACGGCACCCACTTTCCAATGTAAGAGATTTTATAGAATTTTCACAACACGACCACTTTGCCTACTCTTAATTCTTGCCTAATATAATGGAATTCATTTTTTTTCAATTGTGATGATTGTTTCAAGCAGAATTTTTACAATATTACCGTTATATCAACACACTCTTCACACCCGTTTAACAACTCTAAATATCTTTGGCATAGTAGGCATCAAGTCCCTTGCCAATAATGTTGCCTACAACGTTGCAACAATGTCAATTTTCATCAAACACATATTACGCCCTAGATGCCTTCAATTGCCCAATTTATAGCCACGCCCAATTTATAGCCACGCACAGTTTAGGAGTATTTTTTAACAACGTGATGTTGCGCTCCAAAGGGAGAACTTGAAATAACACGATGTAGAAAATTAAATAGTCAAAAGAAAATCGTGTTTGTTATTATACACTCTTAGAAAAGAAGGTTCCTTATTGAACCAAAAAGGCTTCTATCACTTCCTTAATATATGGACTCACTAAAAGTTATACACAATGTTCACCTACAAGAGCCGGCTCACAACGATTATGTTAGGTCACCACATAGCCACAGAAAAACACAGCAATTTTTCCAGCAAAAGATTTTCCAGACAGTCACAAAAACCACAAATAGAGATAAAATGAATCACTAACCTTTGATCATCTTCATCAGATGACACTCATAGGACTTCATGTTACACAATACATGCATGTTTTGTTTGATAAAGTTCATATTGATCAAAATAGGACTTTACATTGGCGCGTTACATTCACTAGTTCCAAAAACATCCAGTGATTTTGCTTAGCCACATCATTAAACAGAAATACTCATCATAAATGTAGTTGATAATACAAGTTAGACACATGGAATTATAGATATAGCTCTCCTTAATGCAACCGCTGTGTCAGATTTTAAAAAAAATGTTTTATGGTAAAAGAAACCCATGCAATAATCTGAATACAATGTGATTTTCTGTATTTTTTTTCTCATTTTTTCTGTCATAGTTGAAGTGTACCTATGATGAAAATTACAGGCCTCTCTGATCTTTTTAGGTGGGAGAACTTGCACAATTGGTGGCTGACTAAATACTTTTTTTGCCCCACTGTATATATATATATATATATATATATATATATATATATATATATATATATATATAAACAACTATTTATTTAGATGGGTGACATAATCTGCCTAAGTAACAGCCATGTAGACAAAGAAGAGCTCTCCAGTAGGTACCAAAATATTCAAAGTCCATTTTCTCAAAAGTGAGGTTACAAGTTTATCAACGTTCAAAGCAGAATTACTTCCCCGTTGTTCCTCAACTGTAGTGTCCCATTTTCAAGCACTGATATACTATTTTCCACCCTAGTCTCTACTTTTATCCAATGTAAAAAACACCTTTTCAAATGTTGCTACATTAGACAAAATTCAGCCGGTTTAAGAGTGAGGCAGCTATATCGCAATTTGCGGAACAAAAACATTATTATTTGTCCCTCTGAAATGAAATCATCAAGTAATAGATTTTGAACAAATACAGGTCTGTTATTGAACAACCCTATGCCTTGATTAGAGAGTGAAAAAAACGCAATAATCTATTTCATAATTTCTTCAAACAATTAAAGCATATTTACAAACGTTTCAGAAAATGGATCTATAGCATTTAAGAATGGAGCTCCTCTTATGTTTCCCCATCTGACTTGAGTGTAGTTGAGAGATGTAATGTTTGTCTCTGTTGTGTTGAAGACCAATCCAGCAGGAGAGACCAGCCTCCCCTGTACCCAGCTGTGTGTCCATGAAGAGTGACCGGTCTATGGAATATCCTATACGGTTTAGAGAGGGAGACTTTTCTACTGAACAAAGGTAAGAAGAACTCATGGGTCCTGGTCAGTGAGTTAAACAACACTGTCTCTAGTAATTTCTCCTCTCCCATTTTCCCATTTATTGTTGTTGTTTTCAGAATCCATAGGCTCATCCTTTTGTCCATTTTCATAGTCCTAAAACAATATTAAACAAACACAACATTCCCTCCCTGTGTGTGTGTGTGTGTGTGTGTGTGTGTGTGTGTGTGTGTGTGTGTGTGTGTGTGTGTGTGTGTGTGTGTGTGTGTGTGTGTGTGTGTGTGTGTGTGTGTGTGTGTGTGTGTGTGTGAAAGAGTGTCACTCCCTGGATGAGGAGATGTAGTCTCTATTCACTTTTACACCTACCTAAATGTACTGTACATATTAACTTAACTACCTGGTACCCTGCACATTAACTCAGTACTGGTACTCCTTATAGTCTCATTATTACCTCAACTACCTGGTACCCTGCACATTGACTCAGTACTACTGGTACTCCTTATAGTCTCATTATTACCTCAACTACCTGGTACCCTGCACATTGACTCAGTACTGGTACTCCTTATAGTCTCATTATTATCTCAACTACCTGGTACCCTGCACATTGACTCAGTACTGGTACTCCTTATAGTCTCATTATTACCTCAACTACCTGGTACCCTGCACATTGACTCAGTACTGGTACTCCTTATAGTCTCATTATTACCTCAACTACCTGGTACCCATGCTCATTGACTCAGTACTGGTACTCCTTATAGTCTCATTATTACCTCAACTACCTGGTACCCTGCACATTGACTCAGTACTGGTACTCCCTATAGCCTCATTATTACCTCAACTACCTGGTACCCCTGCACATTGACTCAGTACTGGTTCTCCTTACAGTCTCATTATTGTTATTTTATTGTCTGGTCTGCGTCATATCCCAGAAGATATTTAAACCCCAAACCCTGGCCTGGTCTGCTTCATATCCCAGAAGATATTTAAACCCCAAACCCCGGCCTGGTCTGCTTCATATCCCAGAAGATATTTAAACCCCTAACCCCGGCCTGGTCTGCTTCATATCCCAGAAGATATTTAAACCCCAAACCCCGGCCTGGTCTGCTTCATATCCCAGAAGATATTTAAACCCCAAACCCCGGCCTGGTCTGCGTCATATGAGTTCCCAGAAGATATTTAAACCCCAAACCCTGGCCTGGTCTGCTTCATATGAGTTCCCAGAAGATATTTAAACCCCAAACCCTGGCCTGGTCTGCTTCATATGCGTTCCCAGAAGATATTTAAACACCAAAACCTGGCCTGGTCTGCTTCATATCCCAGAATATAATTAAACCCCAAACCCTGGCCTGGCCTGGTCTGCTTCATATGCGTTCCAAGAAGATATTTTAACCCCAAAACCTGGCCTGGTCTGCGTCATATCCCAGAAGATATTTTAACCCCAAAACCTGGCCTGGTCTGCTTCATATCCCAGAAGATATTTTAACCCCAAAACCTGGCCTGGTCTGCTTCATATGCGTTCCTGGAGGAGATTATCTCCTCATGGCCACAGTATAGAGAGAGTGAGTTTCATAGAGAGAACAAAGGAATTTCTTCCCCCTCACAGCACTTGAGGTCTGAACAACATTTATGTTCTGGAGAAGGCATAAAAGATCGGTGAAGAATCCAGCTACGAACTAGTGCGTATGGTAAAATTTTGTGAAACTCATGGGAGACAATACTGCCACATTACCATAACGCAGTTTATACAATAGCCTCAGATATGAGGCTTACATCTAATTGTTGTACAGGATAAATGAGGAAAGATTAAACTATTTGTGAAATTATGGGATGGGATGCTAATGATGTAATGTGAGAGAATTGTATTTCTGTGTAAGGTTTCACTTAACCTCTAGCGACTCCCAAACCCGCATGCGGGAGCGTAATCATCGCCTGAAACTAATTAGCATAACGCAGCGGACATAAATATCCCTAGAAAATATTCCTATTCATGAAAATTGCAAATGAAATATATTGAGACACAGCTTAGCCTTTTGCTAATCACCCTGTCATCGCAGATTTTCAAAATATGCTTTACAGCCAAAGCTAGACAATCATTTGTGTAAGTTTATAATAGCCTAGCATAGCATTATGCCTTGCTAGCAGCAGGCAACCTTGTCACGGAAATCAGAAAAGCAATCAAATTAAATTGTTTTCCTTTGATGAACTTCGGATGTTTTCACTCACGAGCCTCCCAGGTAGATAGCCAAAGTTCATTTTTTTCCAAAATATTATTTTTGTAGGCGAAACAGCTCCGTTTGTTCTTCACGTTTGGCTGAGAAATCGCCCGGAAATTGCGGTCACCACAACGCCGGAATTATTTCCAAATTAGCTCCATAATATCGACAGAAACATGGCATACGTTGTTTAGAATCAATCCTCAAGGTGTTTTTCTAATATCTATTCGATAATATATCCGTCGGGACAATTCCTTTTTCTCCAGGACCGATTGGAGTAATGGCTACCTCTGTATTTTACGCGAGAATCTCTCTCGGAGCCACCATGTGACCACTTACCAAATGTGCCCCCATACGGCTATTCTTCAACAGAAATGCGTAAAACTACGTCACAATGCCTTAGACACCTTGGGGAATACGTAGCAAGCGTAAGCTCGTTGATGGTACATTCACAGCCGAATAGGGAGTCATTGGAACGCAGCGAAAACCTGGGGCACTTCCAGATTGGATTTTTCTCAGGCTTTCGCTTGCAGCATCAGTTAAGTTATACTCACAGACAATATCTTTACAGTTTTGGAAAAGTTAGAGTGTTTTCTATCGAACGGTGTCAATTATATGCATATTCTAGCATCTTGTCCTGATAAAATATCCTGTTTAACTTCTTGTTACTCTCAAACCCGGATCCGGGAGCGTAATCAAAGCCTCAAACGATTTAGCATAACGCAGCGGACATAAATACCCCTAGAAAATGTTCCTATTCATGAAAATCACAAATGAAGACACAGCTTAGCCTTTTGTTAATCAAACTGTCATCTCAGATTTTCAATATATGCTTTACAGCCAACGCTAGACAAGCATTTGTGTAAGTTTATCATGGCATAATGCTATGCTAGACTCTGCTGGCAGCAGGCAACATTTTCACGAAAATAAGAAAAGCAATCAATTGAAATCATTTACCTTTGAAGAACTTCAGATGTTTTCACTCAGGAGACTCCCAGTTAGGTAGCAAATTACTCAGCTGTTCTAGTGGTCTGAGGCAGGTGGTAGATTACTCAGCTGTTCTAGTGGTCTGAGGCAGGTGTTAGACCACTAGAACAGGTGAGTAATCTAACACCTGCCTCAGACCACTAGAACAGCTGAGTAATCTGAGGCAGGTGGTAGATTACTCAGATGATCTAGTGGTTTGAGACAGGTGTTAGATTACTCAGCTGTTCTAGTGGTCTGAGGCAGATGTTAGATTACTCAGCTGTTCTAGTGGTCTGAGGCAGGTGTTAGATTACTCAGCTGTCCTAGTGGTCTGAGGAAAATATTTGCCTGTATAAAACCTAGCAGAACTACTGATTTCTCTGAGACTGAGGGAAATATATATTTTTACTGTGTAAAACCTAGTAGTACTACTGATTTCTCTGAGAGTGAGGCAGATATATATTATTACTGTATAAAACTTAGCAGTACTACTGATTTCTCTGAGAGTGAGGCAGATATATATTATTACTGTACTAAACCTAGCTGTACTACTGATTTCTCTGAGAGTGGGGCAGATATATATTATTACTGTGTAAAACCTAGCAGTACTACTGATTTCTCTGAGAGTGAGACAGATATCTATTATTACTGTGTAAAACCTAGCAGTACTACTGATTTCTCTGAGAGTGAGGCAGATATATATTATTACTGTGTAAAACCTAGCAGTACTACTGATTTCTCTGAGAGTCAGACAGATATGTAGCATTTAGCAACAAAAAAACATGATTATTTGTCTCTCTGAAATTAAACCATGTGATAGATTATAATCAAATACATGTCTGTTATTGAGCATGCCATGATTAGATAGTGAGAAAACACAATCATTAATTTGATCATTTCTAGAAACAAAAAAACAAATTTGCAAAGATTTCTGAAAATGGATGTAAAGGATTTTTGGAATGAAACTCTTCTTATGTTTCCCCTTCTGAGCTCAGAGTAGATGAGAGATGTAATGTTTGTCTCTGTTGTGTTGAAGTCCAATCAAGCAGGAGAGACCAGCCTCCCCTGTACCCAGCTGTGTGTCCATGAAGAGTAACCAGTCTATGGGTAAACCTATAGTGTTTAGAGAGGGAGACTTTTCTACTGAACAAAGGTAAGAAGAACTCATGGGTCATGGTCAGTGAGTTAAACAACACTGTCTATAGTCATTTCTCCTCTCCCATTTTCCCATTTATTGTTGTTGTCTTCATAATCCATAGGCTGATCATTTTGTCCATTTTCATAGTCCTAAAACAATATTAAACAAACACAACATTCCCTCCCTGTGTGTGTGTGTGTGTGTGTGTGTGTGTGTGTGTGTGTGTGTGTGTGTGTGTGTGTGTGTGTGTGTGTGTGTGTGTGTGTGTGCACTCACTGGATGAGGAGATGTCTCATGTTTTGTCCACAGAAACCAACAGGAGAGATCAGAGTCAGAGATTCTCAGTGGTCAGTCTTCCCAGAGTCATCAAACAGACCTGGACTCCATATTCAGTGTATGTGGTCCTGTTATGTACATTTGTTTTTGTTTACCTCAAGTAAAGTTGATCTGTCAATCATTCATTAATGTGTTAATGAGAAAGCATTTATTCTCTTGCTAAACTTAACTTAACTTAATTTATTTCAGTTGCTTGAAGAGAATATTATTACATTTGTGAAGAACGAGCTGAAGTTGTTTAAGAGGATTCTTAGTCCTGAACCCCCAGAAGGCCTTGAGAGTCAGAAGCAGGATAAGGAAGTGGTGGACATTGAAGATGAGAAGCAGGAGATCAGTGCCAGAGAGGGGGCTCTGAAGATCACACTGCACATCCTGAGGAAAATGAACCAGAAGGAGCATGCTGACACACTGGAGAAATGTAAGAGCTGTCTGCCTCATGTTGAATGATGTTTTATAATATTTAAAAGATGTAGCTAAAGTACAGCTAAAGTAGCTGTGTAACTCAATGATATTGTAGCAGCCTTAACACAACACCTAGTGACCTCATCAAGTAGCAGCAGGGATGTGTTGTGGTGATTAATTTAGAGAGAGAGACAACATTAATAATACCATCAATAATACCAATAATAATGTAATCAGTCACACCAGTCTGTAATGCATTATGAAAACATTTACACATTTATACAGTCAGATAATAAATTATTATAATGTAAAACTTTATAACAGTCCTATAATACTGTAGGCATTAAAACAGACGTAATATTAATATCCTCTGTGTTATTTCTTCATTCAGATGAGCTTGCTGTGATTTGCCAACGTGAACTCAAATCTAATCTAAAGAAGAAGTTTCAATGTGTATTTGAGGGGATCGCTAAACAAGGAAACCCAACACTTCTCAATAACATCTACACAGAGCTCTACATCAAAGAGGGTGGAACAGGAGAGGTCAATAATGAACATGAGCTGAGACAGATTGAGACAACAACCAGGAAACAAGCAAGACCAGAGACTGCAATCAAATGTAACGACATCTTCAAACCCTTAACTGGACAAGACCAACATTTCAGAACTGTGCTGACAAAGGGAGTCGCTGGCATTGGAAAAACAGTCTCTGTGCAGAAGTTCATTCTGGACTGGGCTGAAGGAAAAGCAAATCAGGATGTCCAATTTGTATTTGCATTCCCTTTTCGGGAGCTGAATTTGATGAAAGGAGACAAACACACTTTCATTGAACTTCTTAATCACTTCTCAATGGAAAGCAAACAATCAAGAATCTCCAACTATGACAAGTACAAAGTTCTGTTCATCTTTGATGGTCTGGATGAGTGCCGACTGCCCCTAGACTTCCAGAAGAACAAGATCTGTTGTGACGTCACAGAGTCAACCTCAGTGGATGTTCTACTGACAAATCTCATAAAGGGAAATCTGCTTCCTTCTGCTCTCATCTGGATAACTACCCGACCTGCAGCAGCCAATAAGATCCCTTCAGGGTGTGTTGACCAGGTGACAGAGGTACGAGGGTTCAATGACCCACAGAAGGAGGAGTACTTCAGGAAGAGATTCAGTGATGAGGACCTGGCAATCAGAATCATCTCACACATAAAGACATCAAGGAACCTCCACATCATGTGCTACATTCCAGTCTTCTGTTGGATTTCTGCAATAGTCCTTGAACACATGCTGAAACATAAGAGAGAAGAGATGCCCAAGACTCTGACAGAGATGTACACACACCTTGTAGAGTTTCACGCCAAACAAAATAATGAAAAGTATGTTGGGAAAGAAGAGACAGATCCAAACTGTAAAAAAGAGAGCATTCTGTCACTGGGCAAACTGGCTTTTCAACAGCTTTTGAATGGCAATCTGATTTTCTATGAGGAAGACCTGAAAGAGGCTGGCATTGATGTCAATGAAGCCTCAGTGTACTCAGGATTGTGCACACAGCTCTTTAAAGAGGAATGTGAGCTGTACCAGAACAAGGTGTACTGCTTCGTGCATTTGAGCATTCAGGAGTTTATGGCTGCTGTATATGTGTTCCTCTCCTTCATCAACAACAATGAGAATCTAATGGCCAAACCGCAATCAACATCCAGTATCTATTTTGCGCTGAAGCCTAAAGATACTGTCTACAAGAGTGCTGTGGATAAAGCCTTACAAAATGAAACGGGAAACCTTGACCTTTTCCTCCGCTTCCTTCTGGGCCTCTCACTGGAGTCCAATCAGAAGCACTTACGAGGTCTACTGACAAAGACCAGAAGCAGCTCACAGAGCCATGAAGAAACAGTCAAGTACATCAAGAAGAAGATCAAGGAGAATCCCTCTCCAGAGAGGAGCATCAATCTGTTCCACTGTCTGAATGAACTGAATGACCATTCTCTAGTGGAGGAGATCCAAAGCTACCTGAGATCAGGAGGTCTCTCAGAAGCCAAACTCTTACCTGCACAGTGGTCAGCTCTGGTCTTTGTGTTGCTGACTTCAGAAAAGGAGCTGGATGTGTTTGACATGAAGAAATTCTCCAGATCAGAGGAAGGTCTTCTGAGGCTGCTGCCAGTGGTCAAAGCCTCCAGAGTTGTTCTGTGAGTAAATAAAATGACATTTGAGAACTAATCAGGAAGAAATATTCTGTTTAGATTAAAATATTTATAATTGAAAAACTTACTGAGTCAGTGCGTCATAACAATATGACCATACAATTCTAGGAGATGAAAAATGAATCTTGAAGTTGTTTGAGAGAATAAACCAAATGCATCTGCCACTCGTTAAATTAACCGTGTGTTTGTGAAGTCATGATGATCTCTTTGTCAGGCTGTCAGGCTGTGGAGTCACAGAGGAAGGCTGTGCTTCTCTGGTCTCAGCTCTGAGGTCAAACTCCTCAAACCTGAGAGAGCTGGACCTGAGTAACAATGACCTGAAGGATTCAGGAGTGAAGCTGCTCTCTGCTGGACTGGGGAATCCCCAATGTAAACTGGAGACTCTGAGGTCAGTATTCCTGTACTTGGTCAACAAGTGATAACTGTTCACCAGATCCACATGTGTTTACCAAGGCACAAATAGTCCACACCATATGTGTTTGGACAGTGAAGCTTACAGTTTTAAATTTGGTGCTACGCTCCAGCATTTTGGATTTGAGATAGAATGTTTCATATTACGCAACAGTACAGAATGACACATTTTATTTAATCCCCTGAACATGGCAGCTAAAATGTAAAAACTTCTTAGGGATAGCGTCTAGTTTCCTGAATATCCGCTTCAGTGACATACCCAAAGTAAACTGCCTGTTACTCAGGCCCAAAAGCTAGGATATGCATTTAATTGGTAGCACTGGGTAGAAAACACTTTAATCTTAGAACTACCCCTCCCGGATCCGGGAGAATTGTCATCAACTGACACTAATTAGCATAACGCAATGGACAAAAAATATTACTAGAAAATATTAATATTCATGAAATACCTCTGTTGTTTGTACTTCACGTTTGGTTGAGAAATCCACCGGAAATGCGACAACGCTGATAAATATTCCAAATGAGATCCATAATATCGACAGAAACATGGCAAACGTTTTTTAGAATCAACCCTCAAGGTGTTTTTCAAATATCTATTCGATAATATATCAACCGGGACAGTTGGCTTCCCAGTAGGAGCGAGAGGCACAATGGCCGCCTTTGTCTATTACGCACAAATCACTCTGAGAGCCACCAGCTGACCACTGATGCAATGTTGTCGTTCACACTCATTTGTCAAAATAAAAGCCTGAAACTATGTCTTGTGACACTGGACACATTAGGGAAGCCATAGAAAAAGGAATCTGGTTGATATCTCTTTCACTGCTCAATGGGGACACATAGGAACGCAGAGGTTTCTAATAAGAGTCCCTTACTGATTGGATTTTTCTCAGGCTTTCGCCTGCAATATCAGTTCTGTTATACTCACAGACAATATTTTTACAGTTTTGGAAACTTCAGAGTGCTTTCTATCCTAAGCTGTCAATTATAGGCATATTCTAGCATCTTGTCCTGACAAAATAGCCTGTTTACTTTGGGAATGTTATTTTTCCAAAAATGAAAATAGTGCCCCCTAGTTTCAAGAGGTTAAAATACTGTCTATAACATAATTGATATGGCAGAAAAAAATCTGAAGAACCGAATTTGTTTTGTTTTTGAGGTCCCAGGCTCTTCCAATGCAAACCTATTGGCTATATGTAAATCCGGCTCCCAGATTGCAATTTCTATGACTTCCACTAGATGTCAACAGTCTTTATTCAAGGTTTCGGGCACCACTCTTGGAACTCCAATGCTATCAATGTAAACTCCATTGTCAAAAGATCCTGATGGAGCACTCCTTCTTTCCTTCTTTCTCTTCTACCTGGCCCTAGGTCTTTGTGTTGGGTAAGGGTGAAGGCCTAACTGTACAAGGTCCCTCTTGTCCGTTGTAACATTCTCTGTCCTATGGCATGTTCTTACTTCCCCTACGTCCCATCTGTGTGTGATATATCGAGCCATACAATAATAATTTCCTCCTGTAACTGTGAAAGGGGGAAGTCTGGATGTAATGGGCACATACAGATAATGAAGACCAATCCAACTTTCATTTCATTTCAACTTTCAATTCCATCAAGTGGAAAGGGGATGGTTTTCAACTGAGATTTTGCTGTGGCGCAGGCATAACATTCTTCTTTCACTACTGATTGGGCTGTATACTGAATCCATTACAACCATAGGTTGGAACAGTAGTGGAGAGGGTAGCAAGTTTTAAGTTCCTCGGCATACACATCACAGACAAACTGAATTGGTCCACTCACACAGACAGCATCGTGAAGAAGGCGCAGCAGCGCCTCTTCAACCTCAGGAGGCTGAAGAAATTCGGCTTGTCACCAAAAGCACTCACAAACTTCTACAGATGCACAATCGAGAGCATCCTGGCGGGCTGTATCACCGCCTGGTATGGCAACTGCACCGCCCTCAACCGTAAGGCTCTCCAGAGGGTAGTGAGGTCTGCACAACGCATCACCGGGGGCAAACTACCTGCCCTCCAGGACACCTACACCACCCGATGTCACAGGAAGGCCATAAAGATCATCAAGGACATACACCACCCGAGCCACTGCCTGTTCACCCCGCTATCATCCAGAAGGCGAGGTCAGTACAGGTGCATCAGAGCTGGGACCGAGAGACTGATAAACAGCTTCTATCTCAAGGCCATCAGACTGTTAAACAGCCACCACTAACATTGAGTGGCTGCTGCCAACACACTGACACTGACTCAACTCCAGCCACTTTAATAATGGGAATTGATGGGAAATTATGTAAATATATCACTAGCCACTTTAAACAATGCTACCTTATATAATGTTACTTACACTACATTATTCATCTCATATGCTTACGTCATATACTGTACTCTATATCATCGACTGTATCCTTATGTAATACATGTATCACTAGCCACTTTAAACTATGCCACTTTGTTTACATACTCATCTCATTTGTACATACTGTACTCGATACCATCTACTGTATCTTGCCTATGCTGCTCTGTACCATCACTGTACCATCACTCATTCATATATCCTTATGTACATATTCTTTATCCCCTTACACTGTGTGCAAGACAGTAGTTTTGGAATTGTTAGTTAGATTACTTGTTATTACTGCATTGTCGGAACTAGAAGCACAAGCATTTCGCTACACTCGCATTAACATCTGCTAACCATGTGTATGTGACAAATAAAATTTGATTTGATTTGATTTGATTTGATTTGAATCCCCAGTTTCCACCTCAATCACTTCCTTAATTAATACACAAAGTATTAGACAGTCCCGGTGAATCTGTTTAGAATACCTAAGTTCTTATCCTTGATTCATTCTAGGTGTTTAGCATATCAAGTCCAAGATGTCTTAAAATATTCCCCCAAATTCGTGAATAAAAACTTACTGACCTTGTCTCGTAGGCTGGGAAAGCAATGTCGGTTGGATTCCGTCACTGTCTCTATCGACCTTAGATATAAACCGGCCTGTTATGGAACCTCAATGTCAGGGGATAGGTGTTTAATTTACGGGTCAACGACCCACCCGTGCACGGTTTTCGGCGTGTTACCTTCGGACGACAGGGCAGGTATTGGAATCCGGCTCAAAGGACCAAATTGTCATGAGAAATGTGTTATCGATGTTCATAAACTTCAATTAATCTACTCAGTCTGCAACACAGAGTCTGTAAGATTCTGGTTGAATGAAGCAGACAAGAGTCCCAGTTTACAAAAATCAAAGTGTTTATTTATGAGGATGTCCTAGTCTGTTGTACAAAACCATCCATTTCATACTGGTTCCATATGCACATACCTTCACACACAAACAGTACGTATCCTACGCACATACTTCCACACAAACAGTGGGTGAGTTTTATCTCTTTCTCCATAGTTCCAACCACTGTGGATCCTTTCCCAGCCGACAGTTCCATCCCCCCAAGATTAGGGAAACCTTGAAAAGTCCTCCCTGTCCTCATAAGTTTTCTCAGTTCCTGCCAGGTGGGTTCTAACTGTCCTCTGTATCTTTCTTCAGCCCCTCCCATACAAGTACAAATCCTGAGCTACGCCTTGCTCAGACAGTCTGTGTTTTTCCACTATACAGATACATTGTTTAACCTAATTCTGACTAAAACTACACACATCATCAGATTAGAATTGTATGATGCTAATCAATTATATACAATTATAAGGTTCCAGAGTGCAATTATTTCATCATTATCTTTTCAACATTTAAATTATTTTATAAATTGGTCAGAATACTTACTACTTCTTCAAATAGGGGGACGAGACACGAAAAGTGCTTTTATTTCAAAACGTAAAACAGTTATGTATGAAAATATCTTCAAATAAAAGGTGACATTATATACTGTCACCTTACATGAAAACCTTTGATCTCAAATCAAAATGCTGGAGTATAGAGACACATTTAAAATGTTAGCTTCACTGTCAAAATAGATATGGTGTGGACTGTATACTCAATACAATCTAAATCTGATACCTCACTGTCTAAATAGATATGGTGAGGACTGTATACTCAATACAATCTAAATCTGATACCTCACTGTCTAAATAGATATGGTGTGGACTGTATACTCAATACAATCTAAATCTGATACCTCACTGTCTAAATAGATATGGTGTGGACTGTTTACTCAATACAATCTAAATCTGATACCTCACTGTCTAAATAGATATGGTGTGGACTGTATACTCAATACAATCTAAATCTGATACCTCACTGTCTAAATAGATATGGTGTGGACTGAATACTCAATACAATCTAAATCTGATACCTCACTGTCTGTCTGTTGACTGATACTATAAACTGGTCTGGTCTGTTGACTGATACTATAAACTGGTCTGGTCTGTTGACTGATACTATAAACTGGTCTGGTCTGTTGACTGATACTATAAACTGGTCTGGTCTGTTGACTGATACTATAAACTGGTCTGGTCTGTTGACTGATACTATAAACTGGTCTGGTCTGTTGACTGATACTATAAACTGGTCTGGTCTGTTGACTGATACTATAAACTGGTCTGGTCTGTTGACTGATACTATAAACTGGTCTGGTCTGTTGACTGATACTATAAACTGGTCTGGTCTGTTGACTGATACTATAAACTGGTCTGGTCTGTTGACTGATACTATAAACTGGTCTGGTCTGTTGACTGATACTATAAACTGGTCTGGTCTGTTGACTGATACTATAAACTGGTCTGGTCTGTTGACTGATACTATAAACTGGTCTGGTCTGTTGACTGATACTATAAACTGGTCTGGTCTGTTGACTGATACTATAAACTGGTCTGGTCTGTTGACTGATACTATAAACTGGTCTGGTCTGTTGACTGATACTATAAACTGGTCTGGTCTGTTGACTGATACTATAAACTGGTCTGGTCTGTTGACTGATACTATAAACTGGTCTGGTCTGTTGACTGATACTATAAACTGGTCTGGTCTGTTGACTGATACTATAAACTGGTCTGGTCTGTTGACTGATACTATAAACTGGTCTGGTCTGTTGACTGATACTATAAACTGGTCTGGTCTGTTGACTGATACTATAAACTGGTCTGGTCTGTTGACTGATACTATAAACTGGTCTGGTCTGTTGACTGATACTATAAACTGGTCTGGTCTGTTGACTGATACTATAAACTGGTCAGTCTACTCAAAAAAAATACACTGCCTATATTTTTACCACCAAAGAATATCAGTGTGATTTTAATATGATTTGACTCTTTGCAGGCTGTCAGGCTGTCTAGTCACAGAGGAAGGCTGTGCTTCTCTGGTCTCAGCTCTGAGGTCAAATCCCTCACACCTGAGAGAGCTGGACCTGAGCTACAATCACCCAGGAGACTCAGGAGTCAGACTGCTCTCTGCTGGACTGGAGGATCCACACTGCAGACTGGAGAAACTCAAGTATGTAGAGGGTTTATGTCAATGTTCATATCAGACATGTTTGACTTATCAGGATAGTTAAGAAAAACATTATTACCACCACTTGGACAAATGTTACTGTGTGTGTGTGTGTGCGTGTCTGTGTCTAGTGTATGTGTGGGTCTAGTGTGTGTGTGTGTATGTGTGGGTGTGTCTAGTGTGTGTGTGTATGTGTGTGTGTCCAGTGAGTGTTTGTATCCTGTGTTTGTGTGTGTCCTGTGTGTGTGAGAGTCCTGTGTTTGTTTCTCTCTCTGTGTGTGTGTGTGTGTGTGTGTGTGTGTGTGTGTGTGTGTGTGTGTGTGTGTGTCATGCGTGGGTGTCCTTTGTGTGTTTGTGTGTCCTGTATGTGTGTCTCCTGTTTTTGTGTCCTGTGTGTATGTGAGTCCACTGTGTGTGTCCTGTGTGTGTGTCTCCTGTTTTTTGTGTCCTGCGTGTTGGTGTCCTGTGTGTGTGTGTGTGTCTAATGTCTGTTCAGAGTGTGTGTGTCCTGTGTGTGTGTGTCTTGTATGTGTGAGATTACTGTGTGTCCAGTGTGTGTGTGTGTCCTGTGCATGTGACCAGTGTGTGTGTATGTGTGTGTCCAGAGTGTGTGTGTCCTGTGTGTGTGTGTGTGTCCTGTGTGTGTGTGTCCTGTGTGTGTATGTCCTTTGTGTGTGTGTGTGTGTGTGTGTGTGTGTAGTGTGTGTGTGTGTCCAGTATGTGTTTTCAGTGTGTGTGTGTCAGTCTAGTATGTGTGTGTGTGTGTCAGTCTAGTATGTGTGTGTCAGTCTAGTATGTGTGTGTGTGTGTCAGTCTAGTATGTGTGTGTGGGTGTCAGTCTATTATGTGTGTGTGTGTGTGTCAGTCTAGTATGTGTGTGTGTGTGTCAGTCTAATATGTGTGTGTGTGTGTCAGTCTAGTATGTGTGTGTGTGTGTCAGTCTAGTATGTGTGTGTGTGTTTCAGTCTAGTGTGTGTGTGTGTTTCAGTCTAGTGTGTGTGTGTGTGTGTGTGTGTGTGTGTGTGTCTGTCTGTCTGTCTGTCTGTCTGTCTGTGTGTGTCAGTCTAGTATGTCTGTGTCTGTGTGTGTGTCAGTCTAGTATGTCTGTGTCTGTCTAGTATGTCTGTGTCTGTGTCAGTCTAGTATGTCTGTGTCTGTGTCTGTGTCTGTGTGTGTGTGTGTGTGTGTGTGTGTGTGTGTGTGTGTGTGTGTGTGTGTGTGTGTGTGTGTGTGTGTGTGTGTGTGAGTGAGTTCAGGTGTATCACTCAATGACTGTCTGTTCTTCTGCTTACCGCTACAGTGTGGAACATGGTGGAGAGAACACAATGAAACCTGGGCTTAGAAAATGTGAGTGTTGACTGCTGTGAAGAATATGACTAAGAATAAGTCTTAATTCAAGTAAGGGAAGAACCCCCTGAAATGGACAAAAATGTATGGGAACATATTTTCTAAAGTAGTTAGTGATATGTAGATGTTATATTATGTAAAGTAGTATAGGTTATAATGTATAGTAGTGGGTTGTTAGTGATATATAGATGTTATATTATGTAAAGTAGACTAGGTTATAATGTATAGTAGTGGGTTGTTAGTGATATGTAGATGTTATATTATGTAAAGTAGACTAGGTTATAATGTATAGTAGTGGGTTGTTAGTGATATGTAGATGTTATATTATGTAAAGTAGACTAGGTTATAATGTATAATAGTGGGTTGTTAGTGACATGTAGATGTTATATTATGTAAAGTAGTCTAGGTTATAATGTACAGTAGTGGGTTGTTGGTTATATGTAGATGTTATTAATTATATTAATTATATTAATATTGGCACCGTACGAAACATATACAAGATGTCAAATACCTCTCAAATGGACGACAGATCATTCAAAGCTTTTTGGTAATGCCAAATGTCACAAAGCAAAAATCCAAAAGATGGCGAGTGCGCTCTACAGTAAATTGTCATATTGCAAAACATCGAGTCAAGACCCAATGGTCAAATTTTGAACATTTGAAAAAAAATTCTAAAACTTATCACCCCCTAACCTCACTGATAGGGGACATTATTTTTACGTCCGGATGAATAGCGTGCCCAGAGTAAACTGCCTGCTACTTCGGCCCAGAGGCTAGGATATACATATGATGTCTCTGAGTGTCTGTGAGTGTCTGTGAGTATAACAGAACTCATATGGCAGGCGAAAACCTGATAAAATCCAACCAAGAAGTGGGAAATCTGAGGTGTGTAGTTTTTCAAGTGATTGCCTTTCCAATATTCAGTGTCTATGTGGTTGCACTTCCCAAGGCTTCCACTAGATGTCAACAGTCTTTAGAACTTTGTTTCAGGCTTCTACTGTGAAGGGGGAGTGAATAAGAGCAGTTTGAACCAGTGGTCTGGTTAAAAGCCTTTAGTTTAGTTCCTTTTCATTTATAAAGACAAGAACTTGTCCGGATGGAATATTATTAAAGATTTATGACAAAAACATCCTAAAGATTGATTCGTCGTTTGACATGTTTCTAGAAACTGTAATAGAATTTTTTTGACTTTTCGTCTAGACTTTGTGCTCGTGTCTTGTGCATTTTTGATTACTGGACTAAAAGTGTGCTTTCGCCATAAAGCCTGCGTTGTCGTGATCTTTCCTGTGGAACATAACGCGACAAACAAAAAGGTATTTTAAAAATACTATAAAATAATCTTTATGGAACAAAAGGAACATTTGTTGTGTAACTGGAAGTCTCGTGAGTGAAAACATCCGAAGATCATCAAAGGTAAACTATTATTTTGATTGCTTTTCTGATTTTCGTGACGTAATGCTTAGTGTACATAATGTACATAATGTTATGCTATGCTATCGAGAAACTTACACAAATGCTTGGATTGCTTTCGCTGTAAAGCATAATTTCAAAATCTGAAACGACAGGTGGATTAACAAAAGGCTAAACTATGTTTTGCAATATTGCACTTGTGATTTCATGAATATGAATATGCATATTTTTTTTGTAATATTATTTGACTGTGGCGCTATGCTATTCAGGGGTTGCTGACGAAAATGATCCCGCTAACGGGATGGGCCAAGAAATTAAGTAGAAGTTTCTTTAAATGTATTTTAAACACTTGTATCTTAGATCAACGTTTATAGTGAGTATTTCTGTAATTTGATTTGGCTCTCTGTACTTTCACTGGATGTTTGTTTGAGACAATGCACTTCTGAACATAACGCGCCAATGTAAACTGAGATATTTGGATAAAAATATGAACTTTATCGAACAAAATATACATGTATTGTGTAACATGAAGTCCTATGAGTGCCATCTGATGAAGATCATCAAAGGTTAGTGATGATTTTAATCGCTATTTCTGACCTTTGTGAGCCCTCTCCTTGGCTGGAAAATGGCTGTATGGTTTTCTGTGACTAGCTGCTGACCTAACATAATCGCATTGTGTGCTTGCGCAGTAAAGCCTTTTTGAAATTGGACACTGTGGTTGGAATTACAAGACGTTTATCTTTAAAATGGTGTTTAATATTTGTATGTTTGAGGAATTTTAATTATGGGATTTCTGTTGTTTTGGATTTGGCGCCCTTCAATTTCACTGGCTGTTGTCGAGGTGGGACGCTACTTGTACCAAAGAGGTTTAAAAAGTGCTTTCTGGACAGTTTTTCGAAATTCTTTCGATTCTTTTGTCAATTACACATGTTTAAGAACTGTACATACATACTTTTGTCATATTTTATTGTCATAATTGTTTTACTTGTCCGTATGGCATAGGTTTTGTCCATTTGCAGTAGGATTTCATAGGAACTTAACTTCTTAGGGCGGAGGGCAGTATTTAGTAGCTTGGATGAATAAGGTGCCCAGAGGTGCCCATAGTAAACAGCCTTCTCCTCAGTCCCAGTTGCTAATATATATATATATATGATTAGTACATTTGGATAGAACACACTGAAGTTTCTAAAACTGTTCGAATGATATCTGTGAGTATAACAGATCTCATATGGTAGGCAAAAACCTGAGAAAAATCCAAACAGGAAGTGGGAAATCTGAGGTTGGTCGATTTTCAACTCAGCCCTTATCGAAAACACAGTGGGATATGGGTCAAGTTGCACTTCCTAAGGCCTCCACTAGATGCCAATCGTCTTTAGGAATTTGAATGAGGCTTCTACTGTGAAGTGGGGCCGGATGAGAGCTCTTTTAGTCAGTGGTCTGGAAGAGTCACGCATTGGTCACGCATTTCACATGAGAGCGACCTGCTTTTCTACAGACAACGGAATTCTCCGGCTGGAAGTTTGTTGAAAATTTATGATAAAAACATCCTAAAGATTGATTCTATACTTAGTTTGAATTGTTTCTACGACCTGTAATATAACTTTTTGAACTTTTTGTCCGACGTTCAGCTGAACCTGCATGCGCATTTGGATTTGTGTACCAAAAGCCCTAACAAAAAAAAGCTATTTCGACATAAGAAATGGACATTATCGAAAAAATCTAACATTGATTGTAGAACTGGGATTGCTGGGAGTGCATTCTGATGAAGATCATCAAAGGTAAGTGAATATTTATGATGTAATTTCTGACTTCTGTTGACTGCACAATATGGCGGTTATATCATTTTTGCTTTGTTGGTTCTATTTCTCTTAAATTACCATAGATAAATGGCTGGTTCTTTCTTTCCTGACACCGTAGGTTCATGTACTTTGACGTGAAGTGTTCAAATCAGCGTTTTCTATTTTCGTTTTGACATTTAATCCCAGAAAAATTGCCTTAACTCAAAAAAGCGTTGAGGCCTCGACGCCATCTTGTCCGAACCTATGCTCACCAAGTTTCATCTTCTAAGTCTATTCCTTTTAGGAAAAATGGCCATGTCGTGATTGGTGATATTTGTACATTTGCAATAAGATTCCATTCGCCATTTGGTGGAATTTACCGGAACAGCGGAAAAATGACCAATATTTGAACATTTTAGAAAACGGAAACC
Organism: Oncorhynchus mykiss; assembly: GCF_057628025.1. Lineage (NCBI taxonomy): Eukaryota > Metazoa > Chordata > Actinopteri > Salmoniformes > Salmonidae > Oncorhynchus > Oncorhynchus mykiss. Next base: position 81,176,834 of record NC_143034.1, on the reverse strand, counting down.
GAATGTCCGAGAGACTTGGTTTGATGACTCACTGGAAGATCTGGCCCCTGTGCACGTCCCGGACGTCTTGTAAGGCACTGTCTCTTGTACATTTGCAATATGGAAATTCTCATCGATCATACAGCAAATGCCGAAAAGTGCCCTTCATGTATGTTAAGTCGAAGTCAAAGACCACCATCATTACTTACTTGGTCACATTAAATATCAGCTGTAGTTCTACAGAAGCAGATATCAGGGACACCAAAGTTTACCAGTAGTTGCTTTGACAATGTGAATATTTGTGTGTGTGTGTCCGGTTGTGTGTGTGTGTGTATATGTCTGTGTGTAATTAATGTGAATAAGTGTGTTTTATATCACCATACAGTATAACATATGATCATTCAACAAGTCTCAAGTTACCTCCTTTTGATACCTAGAAACATCTACATTAAATGAATTAGTGAAAAGTGAGTATAACATTCTAATGTGAATGATGATGATTTCTAATATTGTGTCTGGTTTCATCCATCAGATGTCCGTGATCTTACACTGGACCTAAACACAGTAAACAGACTCCTCTCTCTGTCTGAGGAGAACAGAAAGGTGACATGTAGGAGAGAGAAACAGCCGTATCCTGATCACCCAGAGAGATTTGAGGACTGTGAGCAGGTGCTGTGTAGAGAGGGTCTGACTGGGCGCTGTTACTGGGAGGTAGAGTGGAGTGGGAGAGGGGCTGATATAGGATTGACATATAAAGGAATCAGCAGGAGAGGAAGGGGTGATGACTGTTGTCTTGGATACAATAACAAATCCTGGAGTCTGTTCTGCTATGACAACAGTTACACTGCCTGGCACAATAATAATCTCACTATAATAGACGTCCCCTCCTCCAGCTCCCACAGAGTAGGAGTGTATCTGGACTGGCAAGCCGGCACTCTGTCCTTCTATAGAGCCTCCTCTGACACACTGACCCACCTGTACACATTCATCTCCACATTCACTGAGCCCCTCTATCCAGGGTTTAGGGTTCATTATGATGAAGACTCCTCAGTGTCCCTGTAAATAATAACCTGACACACACAAACACACACACATTGGACACACAGAATAGACACATACAAACACTGTACACACAAACACAGGACACACACACACACACTGGACACACACACACAGGACACACACACACACACAGGACACACACACATGCACGCTGGACACACACATACACACACATACTCTGGACACACACAAAGGACACACACACACTCTGGACACACACACAGGACACACACACACACACACACACACAGGACACACACACAGAGGACACATACAAAAACTGGACACACACACAAAGGACACACACACACACTGGACACACGCACACTGGACACACACAAACACTGACACACACACCCTGGCCACACACACACACTGACACACACACTGGGCACACACACACTCACTGGACACACACACACACACAGCGGACACACACATGGCACACACACTGACACAGACAAACACTGACACACACACAGACACAAACATAAACAACAGCTCAAACACACACACACACAGCAGACACACACGGGACACACACACACACACACACAACTCTGTTCCAGACATTATTATGAGCCGTCCTCCCCTCAGCAGCCTCCTCTGGTATGTACTGTCCTATATGTGAGAGAGCTCCAACAAGGAATTACAATGTATGTATTACTTTTAATACCTGCAAATGGGAAATAAACTACTAGAACTCCTTATGAATGTCTGCAGCCGACTAGACTGTTGGCGTCTGACAAGAGGTGAAAATATTACAGGAATATTCTGCAAATGTTGATGAAGACGTCACTCAATCCACCCAAAACAACATGCAGTCTTTCCACAAGACTCCCATGAAGTTATAGTGTGACGTTATGAGTTGATGTTAAAGTAACATTCTCAGAACATACTGCACTTGTTTTATACTGTTTTAGATGGATCCTCTGTTTATCATCTTGTTTTATACTGTTTTAGATGGATCCTCTGTTTATCATCTTGTTTTATACTGTTTTAGATGGATCCTCTGTTTATCATCTTGTTTTATACTGTTTTAGATGGATCCTCTGTTTATCATCTTGTTTTATACTGTTTTAGATGGATCGTCTGTTTATCATCTTGTTTTATACTGTTTTAGATGGATCCTCTGTTTATCATCTTGTTTTATACTGTTTTAGATGGATCCTCTGTTTATCATCTTGTTTTATACTGTTTTAGATGGATCCTCTGTTTATCATCTTGTTTAATACTGTTTAGATGGATCCTCTGTTTAAACATTTAAACTCTTAAATTTAAACAATTTAAACAATAACACTGTTAAAATACCAATGTGATCATTTGTTGTACGTCTTTTATGTTGAATAACAAATAGTACAATTATATATGGACATACGCTCCACATACACTGCTGATGTCGCAGAAAGGCCATAAAGATCATCAAGGACAACATCCACCTGAGCCACTGCCTGTTCACCCTGCTATCATCCAGAAGGAGAGGTCAGTACAGGTGCATCATCACCACCCGAGCCACTGCCTGTTCACCCTGCTATCATCCAGAAGGCGAGGTCAGTACAGGTGCATCATCACCACCCGAGCCACTGCCTGTTCACCCCGCTATCATCCAGAAGGTGAAGTCAGTACAGGTGCATCATCACCACCCGAGCCACTGCCTGTTCACCCCGCTATCATCCAGAAGGTGAAGTCAGTACAGGTGCATCATCACCACCCGAGCCACTGCCTGTTCACCCCGCTATCATCCAGAAGGCGAGGTCAGTACAGGTGCATCAAAGCTGGGACCGAGAGACTGAAAAACAGCTTCTATCTTAAGGCCATCAGACTGTTTATCAGCCACCGCTAACATTGAGTGGCTGCTGCCAACATACTGACTCAACTCCAGCCACTTTAATAATGGGAATTGATGGAAAAAAATGCATCACTAGCCACTTTACAATGCCACTTAATATAATGTTTACATACCCTACATTACTCATCTCATATGTATATACTGTACTCGATACCATCTACTCCATCTTGCCTATGCCGTTCTGTACCATCACTCATTCATGTATGTTTATGTACATATTCTTTATCCCTTTACACTTGTGTATATAAGGTCATTGTTGTGAAATCGTTAGGTTAGAATACTCGTTGGTTATTACTGCATTGTCGGAACTAGAAGCACAAGCATTTCGCTAAACTCACATTAACATCTGCTAACCATGTGTATGTGACAAATAAAATGTGATTTTAGTTTATTTAGTTGTACAAGTATACAAGAAGATATTGTATTTTTCATAATAAAACATAATTGAAACAAGAAAAGGCATGTTGATTGTGAAAACAATTTTTATTTAGATTTTACATTGCCTCTCCCAGTCGCAGGTTCATGTTTGTCATGAATCTTGACCTGGAGGCAGAACAGCGTGATTTCCTCCAGATATTTAGAACCTGTTGATGCTAGGGGGCAGCATTTTCACTTTTGGATGAAAGGCTTGCCCAGAGTGAACTGCCTCCTACTCAGTCCCAGATGGGAATATATGCATAATATTATAACTGGTGGATAGAAAACACTCTGACGTTTCTAAAACTGTTTGAATCATGTCTGTGAGTATAACAGAACTCATATGGCAGACAAGAAGAATTCCTTGAGAAGAATTCCAAACAGGAAGTGAGAACTCAATTTAGAAAACAGTGCCATTGGATGTCTACCTTAGATATGGATGAGCATGCACTTCCTAGGGCTTCCACAAGATGTCACCGTCTTTAGATTCTGGTTGTATGATTCTACTATAAAGGTGGGGCTCATAATAGCTCTTTGAGTGGGTGGTCTGGCAGGAAGCCTCAGTCTCGTTACACGCGGTCACGAGAGAGTGTCCTCCCGTTCCTATGCTTTTCATCAGACAATGAAATTCTCCGGTAGGAACCTTATTGCTGATCAATGTTTAAAACATCCTAAATATGGATTGCATACATCATTTGACTTGTTTATACGACCTGTAACGGAACTTTTTGAGTTTTTGTCTGGAGGAATTGCTCGTGCTTTTTGAGGATTGAATGCTGGGCTGAACAAGCTAACAAGTGGCTAAATTATGGGCTTTTTGGAACTTTATGGAACAAATCAGTAATTTGTCGAACTGGGATTCCTGGGACTGCCTTCTGATGAAGATATTCAAAGGTAAGTGAATATTTTTATTGTTTTTTGTAGCTTCTGTTGACGCCAAAATGGCGGCTATTTCTTTGGGTTCTGAGCGCCATTCTTAGATTATTATTTTTCCGTACAGTTTGTTTTAAATCTGACACAGCGGTTGTATAGAGGATACATTTATCTTTAATTCTGTGAATAACACTTGCATCTTTTATCAATGTTTATTGTGAGTATTTCTGCAAAATCACCAGATGTTTTGGAATCAAAACATTACTGCACGTAACGCGCCAATGTAAACTGAGATCCTTTATATATATATATATATATATGCACATTATCGAACAAAACACACAATACATGTATAACATGATGTCATATGAGTGTCATCTGATGGAGATAATCAAAGGTTAGTGATTAATTTTATCTATAGTTATTTAATCTATATTTATGCTTTTGTGACTGAAAAATCACTGTGTGTGTTTTTGAATTTAGTGGTCATCTAACAAATATATGTTGTGTTTTCACTGTAAAATATTTTTTTTTAAATCGGACACGATGGGTAGATTTACAAGATGTTTATCTTTCATTTGCTGTACAATACATTGTATTGTTAATGTGGGAACATGAAATATTACTAAATAATATTTTTTCAGCTGAATGGGAGGGGGTGTTCCCTTTAGGGAACTCCTTGTGCCCCCTAGCCCCAGCTCCAAAGTAAAAATTGGCTGTAGGATTAAAATCAGATTGTATTACTTTGTGCCTGTGTCAGATAGTGACCACTTTACTGAACTTCTTCCAGATTCATGACAATAAATGCCAACCTGCCTCCAGGGCAAGATTCATGACAATACATGCCAACCTGCCTCCCAGTCATCCCCTCCTTATCTTGTCAAGGCTGTAGAACATACAAGTTAGTGATTTGGGGGTTCTCTCATAACCCTCAGTCCCCAGGTGGGTAGATGGCAGGTTGGATAAAGAGAAGCCAGTGATGTGGGGGTTCTCTCATAACCCTCAGTCCCCAGGTGGGTAGATGGCAGGTTGGATAAAGAGAAGCCAGTGATGTGGGGGTTCTCTCATAACCCTCAGTCCCCAGGTGGGTAGATGGCAGGTTGAATAAAGAGAAGCTAGGGATATGGGGTGTTACGAATCCCTTTTGGCCCGACAGTCTAGGGGGGGGATGGTAGTAAGACCCGTAACATAACTCGTGCAAATTATAATTGCGAGAAAGTAAAAGTGAGAACAAAATAACCACGACTACTGAAATCTAGCGTCAAACTCAGGGTTTATTAATAAACACACGGTAATGGGGGGAGCAGGAAAAGGGGCTGAGCTGGACCCAAGGAAAGAAACAATAAGTATTCAAAAACACCCCTAAACTAGACTATTTCAACAAGAGCTAACTAACCAAAAATACAGTGGGTGGTCCGCCCAGTTCTAACTAGTGTATTTAACAAAGTCTACCTACGGGTAGTGTATGCCCATGGGCGACTTGTCTTGGTTTCCCCTTTTCCCACCAGCAATCAAACAAACACCATAACCAAAAACAATACTCACAGGTGAGGACAAAGTGCTATGGAGGTGCTCAAACAAAAGAGAAGTTAATTAATACACAGAGAGCGAGTGAAACACAGAGTCCTACAGACATGGCATTTACAGAGAGATTGAGCTCTAGAGCAAACAAATTATGGGGGTTTTAAACCATGGGGAAGGAACTGTGATAGGGTAGGAAACAGGAGGAGGTGTGTCTTCTGATTGATGATTGATTGTTGACTGATTGGGGAGTGATGATTTTCACCTGTGAGGGGAAAAGGAGAGAAAAGAAACACACACACACACAGGATACTTGTATCCGTAACAACCTGTAAGTAGTGCTTATCATTGAATATAAAGTCCTTGTGTGTGAGGCTGATTTCTAATAATTGTAGTATTTCATTGTCTGGTCTATTGATATCTGGGTGTGCATGGAAAATATTTCTGACCGTCTGTACTCCTGTTGCTGTATTTATGTTAGTGTTTAAGCTATTAATGTCTATAGTGAATATATATGTTTGGGAGGGAACAACTATGGTTTTGATCTTCTCAAGAAAGTGATACGTGTCTCTGAGGTAGATGGGGTCTCTAGTGGAGAGAGGGTTGATATAATGATCAATATATTGGGCTATGTTGTATGCTATTACAGTCTGATACGATTGGCCTGCCAGGAGGAACTTCATGGGGAATAGTCCAGGTTTCTGGTTCTTTATGAATGTTGCAAAGCAGGTAAAACAGTCTAGGTGGTGGAGTGTCTGGGCCAAATAGAAAGTCTCGTTGTTTTTTCGTGATGTGCCGTTTATCATAAAGTGTTTGTATGATTCTACGTAATTTAGTCTGGGTCTGTGCTTGTAGGCTGTTTCCTATTGGTACATAATACTTGGTGTTGGATAACTGTCTATTTGCCTCGTATGTGTATTGATGTTTATCTAGGATCACTGTTTTAGATCCCTTATCTGCCGGTTTCAATATTATGTGAGGGTTGTTTATAAGTTATGTTATGGCTTGTCTTTCGATGCGGGTGATGTTGTCCTCTCTATCTGCCTGGGTGTGATAGTTGTGAAGGGTGTCTTGGTCGGTTCTGATTAGGTTCTTTACCCTCCTATCTATCTGGGACAGTTTGGGTTCCCAGATTGAAGGAAGGGTAAATGGGTGTCATTTGTCTGATAGTCAAAGTAGTCTAGAAGTTTAAGTCATCTATGATATTTATGTGTGTCCCTATGAAGTTCTTCCCAGTCAAATTTACCAGGGCGGGGAATGAAAGACAACCCCCTCTCCAAAAGTTGGGTCTGTGCTGTTGTGAGTTGAAAAGACTTGGATAAATTCATGATGTTTGATGAGAGGGGGTCAACTACCCCCTCTGCTGGGTAATCTAAGAAAGCAACTGGGGGAGGAAAGGGGGGAGAGAGTACAGGGGGTTGGGGGGAAAAGAAGGGTGTGGTGTGGCTAGGTGGGTCCAAATTGTGGGTAGAGCCTATTCTAAATTTAGCTGCTCACACAAATTCTTAAAAATGAGGTCTGTTGTGGTTGTTGTCCAGTGTATCAGGTCTGTTGTTGTGTGGAATTCATCATGGGGTATCTCCAAGAGAAATGGGCCATGTGTGGTGATCTAACCGTTAATGACCGTTAACCGTCTCTTCCAAGATCGCATAGCAGTTCAGACGTCTTTTGTCCTCGTCTTATCGTGTCCTGTATATATATATTTACAACTTTTTTCACATACATTTTATTTTTATTTTCCATCAACTCATCTTCTAAACACTCTCCTGCAACCCGCCTCACCAATTTATATTTATAAAAAAAGTATTATTTACCTCAGATCTGTAATCCTCCAAGAAGCTAGCCAGAAACTCCAAGAAGCTAGCCAGAAACTAGCCAGAAGCTAGCCAGGAGCTAGCCCAGAAGCTAATCAGAAGCTAGTTAGCTTCTTTACTGGCAAATCGTTAGTATTCAGCTAACCACAGCTATCCTTTAGCTCGAAAATCTATCGAAAATATATCGCCAGTTTTGTACGGCGCGGCTCGGAACGGAACATACCGGACCAATTTTTCTCTTCATGTCCCTGGATTTCAACTGCTCTCTGGACATTCATACCCGGATCTCACAGCTAGCTAGCTGCTATCCGTGTGACAGTCGGCTTTCGTCGATTCCGGAGCAAACATCGATTGTTCCGGTGCTAGCCAGCTCCGGGAGTTCCATCATTCACTCCTGGGCTGCAGTCACCTATCCGGACCCGTTTTACTGCCTACGCGGAGCCCCACCGGGCCTTCACAACTGGACTGCCGACGTTATCTACCTGAAGGAGTTCCGGCTGGCTCCTCCGTCGCGACGTTACCTGAACGCCCATCTGCGGCCCACTAACCGTTAGCTGTCTTACCGGCTGCTATCTGAATAGACAATCGGACAATTTATTTATTTTAATTATTATTATGTTTCCTTCTCGGGCCTCTATAACTATATCTATTGTTCTTATTTTTGTTGTTGTTGTGTGATTTGGATTAATCCCCTCTACCACACGGAACCCCACTAATCTACTGACCGAACGCAAGAGGTGGCTAACAACATTCCTCCATCCTATGCTAGCTTGCTACCGATGGCCTGGCTAGCTGTCTAAATCGCCGTGACCCTCAACCAACCTCTCCACTCACTGGACCCTTTTGATCACTCGACTAAGCATGCCTCTCCTTAATGTCAATATGTCTTGTCCATTGCTGTTCTGGTTAGTGTTTATTGGCTTATTTCACTGTAGAGCCTCTAGTCCTGCTCACTATACCTTATCCAACCTATTAGTTCCACCACCCACACATGCAATGACATCTCCTGGTTTCAATGATGTTTCTAGAGACAATATCTCTCTCTTCATCACTCAATACCTAGGTTTACCTCCACTGTATTCACATCCTACCTTACCTTTGTCTGTACATTATACCTTGATGCTATTTTATCGCCCCCAGAAACCTCCTTTTACTCTCTGTTCCAGACGTTCTAGACGACCAATTCTTATTGCTTTTAGCCGCACCCTTATTCTACTCCTCCTATGTTCCTCTGGCGATGTAGAGGTGAATCCAGGCCCTGCAGTGCCTAGCTCCACTCCTATTCCCCAGGCGCTCTCTTTTGACAACTTCTGTAACCGTAATAGCCTTGGTTTCATGCATGTTAACATTAGAAGCCTCCTCCCTAAGTTTGTTCTATTCACTGCTTTAGCACACTCTGCCAACCCGGATGTTCTAGCTGTGTCTGAATCCTGGCTTAGGAAGACCACCAAAAATTCAGACATTTTAATTCCAAACTACAACATTTTCAGACAAGATAGAACTGCCAAAGGGGGCGGTGTTGCAATCTACTGCAAAGATAGCCTGCAGAGTTCTGTCCTACTATCCAGGTCTGTACCCAAACAATTTGAACTTCTACTTTTAAAAATCCACCTCTCTAAAAACAAGTCTCTCACCGTTGCCGCCTGCTATAGACCCCCCTCTGCCCCCAGCTGTGCTCTGGACACCATATGTGAACTGATTGCCCCCCATCTATCTTCAGAGCTCGTGCTGCTAGGCGACCTAAACTGGAACATGCTTAACACCCCAGCCATCCTACAATCTAAACTTGATGCCCTCAATCTCACACAAATTATCAATGAACCTACCAGGTACCTCCCCAAAGCCTTAAACACGGGCACCCTCATAGATATCATCCTAACCAACTTCCCCTCTAAATACACCTCTGCTGTCTTCAACCAAGATCTCAGCGATCACTGCCTCATTGCCTGCATCCGTAATGGGTCAGCGGTCAAACGACCTCCTCTCATCACTGTAAAACGCTCCCTGAAACACTTCAGCGAGCAGGCCTTTCTAATCGACCTGGCCGGGGGTATCCTGGAAGGATATTGACCTCATCCCGTCATTAGAGGATGCCTGGATATTTTTTTTAAATGCCTTCCTAACCATCTTGAATAAACATGCCCCATTCAAGAAATTTAGAACCAGGAACAGATATAGCCCTTGGTTCTCCCCAGACCTGACTGCCCTTAACCAACACAAAAACATCCTCTGGCGTTCTGCATTAGCATCGAACAGCCCCCGTGATATGCAGCTGTTCAGGGAAGGTAGAAACCATTATACACAGGCAGTTAGAAAAGCCAAGACTAGGTTTTTCAAGCTGAAATTTGCTTCCTGCAACACTAACTCAAAAAAGTTCTGGGACACTGTAAAGTCCATGGAGAATAAGAACACCTCCTCCCAGCTGCCCACTGCACTGAAGATAGGAAACACTGTCACCACTGATAAATCCACCATAATTGAAAATTTCAATAAGCATTTTTCTACTGCTGGCCATGCTTTCCACCTGGCTACTCCTACCCCTGTCAACAGCACTGCACCCCCAACAGCAACTCGCCCAAGCCTTCCCCATTTCTCCTTCTCCCAAATCCATTCAGCTGATGTTCTGAAAGAGCTGCAAAATCTGGACCCCTACAAATCAGCCGGGCTAGACAATCTGGACCCTTTCTTTCTAAAATTATCTGCCGAAATTGTTGCCACCCCTATTACTAGCCTGTTCAACCTCTCTTTCGTGTCGTCTGAGATTCCCAAAGATTGGAAAGCAGCTGCGGTCATCCCCCTCTTCAAAGGGGGGGACACTCTTGACCCAAACTGCTACAGACCTATATCTATCCTACCATGCCTTTCTAAGGTCTTCGAAAGCCAAGTCAACAAACAGATTACCGACCATTACGAATCTCACCATACCTTCTCTGTTATGCAATCTGGTTT